>NC_066583.1:165139562-165404562 GCF_024323335.1 Lathyrus oleraceus
GTCAAACGCCGGCGACGTCTCCCCACCGTGTTTGAGATAAGTCGCTTCGTCCTCTTAACTCCTCTTCGTCTTCCTCTTTCTTTGGTTTTGAGTGTTGTTGTTGCTTTGTTTGAATATTAGGGTTTTGATGTTTAACAAATTATTTTGTTTGCCTCTTCTTCGATTCTCCTGTTGGATATTGTTTTGTTTTTTAGGGTTTGATGTTAACAGAAAAAATATTTTTGATTGTTTCTTCTTGGATTCTAAAAACCGTGTCCTTACTGTTAATCTCTGTTTGATATATATATATATATATATATATATTATATATATATATATATATATATATATATATTATATATATATATATATATATTATATATATATATATATAATATATATATATATATAATATATATGATGGATTCTTTGTTCTTGAGATAACTTGTTAGGTTATCTTTTCCAGATTTTATGGAATGATTATTCTGTGGATTTAGAGTTGTTTGGATTAGTGTTCATTATGATCTCCTGTGCAAAACATTAATCTGAGCCTTTTATCAATTATTTTTCAGTTTTCCATAAGCGCTTATTTGATAAGCCTTTTTAATCTCTGAGTTGGTTTTGCAGGTCTGTAAAAAGGTGAAGAGATGTTGATTGAAAGGGAAGTTTTGCGCCTGCTTTGGAGGTTGGAATTGGGGGCGCTGTGAGTTCAACAGAGTTTTGAAAATGTCTTTGCAAGTTTGCTGCTTGACCTGCTGGATATGCAACTAAATTCAATTTTTTTAAAAGTTATTTTGATGTTACATAGAACTTTTTGGATAATGTATAAATGTTTTTTTTGGACTGTTTGTGACATTTTGGATTATGCATTGGCTTTTGGATTAATTATGTAACTTTAGGAATTAATATATGAACTTTTGGATTATTATGTGAACCTTTGGATTATTATGTGAACTTTTGGATTATGAATCTAATTATGCAATTAATCATTTTTAACATTTTAAACCTTGCCTTAACATTTTAATTGTGTTAATAAAAAATGCTTAAACTATATCTCAAACTGAAAATGGATTGGGCCATAATGCAATTTAATTGGACTTTCAATTTGGTCAACTTTAGCACATTAATATTAACCAAAATAAAAAATGACAAAAGGTCTAAAATAAAACATGCCACAAACATTGCAAATTTCAACCTTAATCACAAAAAACCAGCATACACATACATGTGGTGACTTGATCTAAACCAACATATGCATACTTTAAAAAAATGCAATTTTAGTTTAAGGATTTATGAATGGTTTAAAAATTTGGTACATATATTTGGGATGTGAAAATGCGCTTAATAACAAGTGATCATAAAAATAATCATGTCTCTTAATACTTACTGATAATCAAATGGACTTTGGATCAGTGATGTAAAAAGATTTGAACCACACTTTGCAATATTAATTATGGACATGTTTATGTGAATGGGCATTTTTTAAACACAAAGAGATCTCATGGATAAACCAAAATGGGCCTTGTTAACCAAAATGCACATATCATCCCATGCTTCAGTAATGGCAATAAGAGACAAATGCAACGGATGTTTTCTTAAGGATCTCAACAAATGAAAATGTCACTGAAGATTTGATGTCACCAAGGGCTGAGAAACCCTAAGATAGAACTTATGTCTTAAGATAAAATTCATGCCTTATAACATCTGGTAACGAATGCTGGTGAAAGATTTTTTCCTTACCCGAACAAAATTGGGGTATGACAATTACCAAGGCTTAATAAGATGGCGTTGTGGGCTTTCTCTACCATAGTCGTTTTTTCTTTGTACGTTAACGCAGTGTCCATGGCTTCAACTCCCTTCAACGCTTCTAAACAACCATGTTGAACCAGTAGGGCTTTCATCTTTAAGCTCCACAGACCGAAATCGTTCACTCTAGTGAACTTTTCAATCTCATACTTTGTTGACGACATCTTCTCCACGCTCACCGCATCAATTTGTTATGAAAACCGAAATAATAAAGTATAATCGATTTCTTGATCGGCAAGAAACCCCCAAAGGTAGAAATAGATAAGCAAGAAGAACACAACAAGTTGGTTATAAACTGATATTCTTTACTTTCTCTTTGAAACAAGATTACAAGTGTTACAGAATAACAAATTGTAAGAACAAAAATTGTTCTACAACAGATTCCAGGATTTTGATGATAACAAAAGATGAAACCAAAAATGGCACCCTAACGAAAAGTTTCTAAGTGTGCAGGGTTCTAAGGAAAGAAGAAAGAGATATGATGACGTCATCAGATACAAAATCAAATCAGATACAAAATATCAAAAGATCAGAAGTATCTGAAGTGGAAACACGCTCTAGAAGATCTGAGTCCAAGCAAAAGCGGATCAGGATATCAGAAGCATCTGAAGAAGAAGTGCTCTCTAGAAGATCTGACTCTGAAACTGGTATATCATTTCCAGAAGCTCTCAGCGATTATTCGAAGACATCATCAGAACTCTATGAGATCAACATCAGAAGCTCCGAATCCACATAGCAAGATTCCAAGATTCCCAGAGTCACGTAGACTTTGATAATGGATTTCCTAATGCATAAAGAGTAACGTCAACTTCAAATTCAAATGGAAAGGAACTATATTTGGAAATAAGTTATTCACGGAGACAAAGTTGTTTTGGCAAGAAACAACAGGAGTTATGGCATTAATTCCTATTCAAGACAAATTATTTGCCATCAATTTCAAACGGTCCTTTCACTCCTATATAAAGGACAGCAAACAAACATTGAGGGGCGCGCAAGTACACACTGAAACATTCTCTCTCTCTCTCTCAATCTTTCACGAGCTTTTGCTCATACGTGAAACATTCTATTTGCTATTACCATTGTAATATTTGCTTTATCCTAGAAGCACTCTAGATTACAAACTTTGTTTTATCTAAGTTGTTTTAATTCCTCAAGTGACTCTGCGCAGTCTGTATACTTGAGAGGACTAAGAGATCCCTCTCTTAGACGTTGATTGTAAACTATCTTTCAAGATTAGTGGATTAAGTCCTTGTTGAAGACGAAATCACCTTGGCCGGGTGGACTGGAGTAACTTTGTGTTATAAGCGAACCAGTATAAATTCCTTGTGTGGTTTTATTCTGAAAAAGCGCTTATTTTCCAAAACAATTCAAACCCCCCCTTTCTTGTTTTTCTCACCTTCACAAATAACCCCTCTCACCCTAATTAGGGTTTGCATTATACAATGATGAAAGACTAATATGCTATTTATAAGAAAACTAACACACTAAACTAATGAGCTTTTACATACAGACATATTACACAAGTTAACTTTGAGAACAAACTAACTTAAAAACTTGAGCATAACAAACAGGTCCAATTCGACATGCTAACAATCGTAGCATACTTCAACTACAACATGTAAACAGAATTCGACGAAATGCTAATGATCATGTCAAATTGTTGAACCAAAAAGACACATTTCGATCATACTAGAGTTCGATCCAATATCTCACAAAAATTAATTATCTATAATCAAATATAATAATTAACACAATTAACTCTAACATATATATTCGAATTTTTGTAAATCAATCAATGTCACAAAAACCTTTCATTAATATTAGTAGTTATAAAATAAATATCTAAAAGTGATAAATATTTATAAGAAATTTCTCTGATCCTATTAATAAAAAACAACTTACTTTTTAGATGTATTGATTAATCAATATATAAACTATATATAAATCAAATATATTTGTTCAATATATCATTAAAATAGACTTTGTTGGTGTATATTATAATAATTTAGCTTGAGACATTTTTGTTTTATAATGCGACACTAAGTTTCCGAGATAATCTAATTCAATGACTAGTTCATGCTTTTCGAGTTTTAGCATACATTTTTCCTTTGTTGACAATTGTACACATTCTTAATTAAATTAGGTTGACTATTCAACTTATATGGGTCTGGTTTTGCTTAGTACGTAAGGTTCATCCATCTTTTTGAGTAAAACAAACTTAAGGTCATATTGCTTTCTCCTTCTACAATTTATTTAAGGTTTCAACCTTAACTTTTTGCAAGACCTTTTTTAATAATTAAATTATATAACAAAGTATTTCTCTTTTTCACAGATCTATTTATAAATATTATGTTATTTTCTAATTTTTCAATTTCAAAGATTTTGTTTTAATCAACAATTTTGTTTTAATCTAATAATATACTAACAATTAAGTGTTATTGTTTTAATATTTTTTTCATTTAATTTTAATTTATAATTTTCTTTATTTGTGTTTCTTGTAACACATTTATTGTTTTAGATTAGTGTTAAGTTAAAAAATTGAATTGGAAAGTTTAAAACTAAAAATTAAAAAATTAAAAAAAAAAAAAGGCAAAATGGTTGAAATTTTTAGATCAACCTCAAAAATCAAATGAATAACTTTATTATTGTTTTAATAAATAATAAATGAAAACAAGTACTGTTATAGAATAATAATTTTACATTCAAAAATAAATCTAAATAAGAATATAATAATTTTAATTAAATATTATATAAATATTTCATTTTCAAATTTGCCTTAGGCCTCAAAATGTTGGGCCGACACTGATGGTGGTAATGGACACACATCTCTTCAATTAGTCTTCCTTCTTAAAAGGAAAACAATGTTTCATGATGCGGTGGAAGTAAATCAACTTGTTTATCTAGCCAATAAGTCTAGGAGAAATTACCTTGTTCTTAATGTTGATTTTGAAAAAGTTTATAATTCATATGAATAGAATCTATGAATTATAAACTTTGATTTAGGATCACCTTTCTGTTACCAATGAGGTGGTATTTATTGTGTGATATAGGATCTTTAAATGGTTAGGATGAGAATTGAGGTTGTTTAAAGGGTTTTGGGTCTTGATTGAGTTATTTAGATCATTAAGTGATATGAATAAGATTTCTCTTGACTTGAATATGATTTTGCACTATATGGTGTGGGATCTTTGGAAATCTCAAAATGGTTTGATCTTTTCACTCAAACATTGTTAGTAGCGGAATTGGTGGATAACATTATCTTTTATTCTTGAAAAAGTTATTTGGTAGGACTTCTCTAGCATTTTCTATAGTTTTATTGAGCGGTAGATGGATCATATTTCTTTCATTAAGTGATAATGCTTTGTGGAGTTGCTCTTCTGGGATATGGTTGAGTTTAGGCACGTGGTGACTCGTTTTTGCTTCTTTTTTCTTGTTAGGTCTTGGCGGGTCTTTGTTTAAAGTTCTGGTAATTTTAGGCCAATTTTACGGTGTTTTTTTGTTTTTTTGTTGTTGGGCTTTGACTTCTCTTAATGGTTTTATTTTATGTTTTTTTCTAGAATGTTGAGAATTCTTGGTGTTTTTTCATTTACTATGCATTATCCTTCTCATTATTGATAATAATTTCCATAAAAAAAATCATACAAAGAAGAAAAAAACATGAGACAAAATCACAACTATTAGAAGATGAAGTGGTGTTTTGGTTCTTCAGTCCAACAATGGATTGTTTTTACCCATAGTAATCTTCTATAACTGAAGTAAAATTTTGTTCCTCCGGTCTAAACGAAATAATTTACTATAAAAGTAAACTAAATAATTCGTTTTTCTTATAGATTATCTTGGACTTTAACACTATTTTTCTTTCTTTCACATTTAAAAATACTTTCTAAACATTGAAATAGACTTTAGGGAACAATTTATTATCTTATATAAAATGTTATCTCCAAAACTAAATTTTAGAGATCATTATTCTTCAAGCAAACTTATTTATAACAAGATATTGAATAGAGAATGGAAAAATAAAATTGAGTCCTAATAAATATTTCTCTTTAGATGGTTTAACAAAGAAACACATAAATGCAACTTCTAGACTAGGAACAAATACCAAGTTCAAACAAAGAACTTGTTGAGCCAATCCAACAAGAACATGTTGTGCTTTGTATTTGTGACACTTTCGATAATTCTAGCATTAGTTGAAAAAACCTTTAATTAAATTAGGTTATCCTTTAGAAAAAAAATTGAAGTTTAAAATATGAGCGTAATAGGTTATTGGAATCTTATTCCTCATGGTAGGAAAGTCAAGAATGACATATACATCAATAAGGGTGGAAATTGTCATTTTGCAAATAAAGATAAAAGGGTTTACACTTATAGAGGATTAGCTAGTCAAGACAAATAAGTGTTCCATAGCAAACTTCATGTATATCCTAGAGAGCATGATCATGGCAAATATGTCATATTTTTTCCAAAATAGATTGTTAGTAGTTTCCATCCAAGCCAACCATGCAACATAATCAACTATTGAATGAGGAAAAATTATAAAGTCGTTTGATCTACTTTCCATAGAAAATGAATCTTCTTTAACAGAAATATGATAATATTTGTCAGGATGTGGGCATGATCCAATAAACATTGACCTATTAGTTACGATATAAGTTGATGGATGAAGCGAGAAATGGTTTTTGATAGGTAAAAGAGGACTAAATATTTGAACACACTTATTTTGACAAAATATATAAGAAGATGAAGTAGATTGCGTTGAATCAAAATTTTCGAACACCACAAAGATTGTGAGCAATTTTTAAATTCATAGGAAGACATGGTCAATAGTTAGGATTTTAAAAAAGAATATGAAGAAATTCTAAAGAGAAAGTCTAGAAGTTTGAGAAGAGTGCTTAGTAAGGTGAATAAGAAAATTAAAAAGAAAAGAATAGAGTAGAGTGGAATAATGCAATATTTGACTAAGACTATTTATTGAAGAGCTTAACCTAATGATAGGTTGATTAATTGTTTAATCAATTGTGAGAATCAAATTCACTGTTAGAATAGATAAATCAACAAGAATAAATGAGTATTCCCATTCGCAACCTGATGCAGGATCTACAAGACTATTTTATAATATACAGTGCAATGATGATATTACTCACATACAATAATTATTATTTGCATCACACCACCTCTCAATTCAAGCAAAAGAAAATGCAATGCATGGGGTTCTTTGTTAACACCTAAAATATCATAAGTGAATTCCACTCATTCGAATGAGATTTTGACGAATGCAAGACAATTGAATATGATATAATATAATCTTTCTAAGTCCACATAATTCCACAAGACTAAGTTAAAACATAGTAGAATTTGACAATTTGACATTTTACGTATGTTTTATTTTTATAAAACCACTAATTGAAGTGCCTATTAACACGAAGACACATTTTAATAAAAAAGTGTACACTTAGATAAAAGAAACAAAAAAAAAATATTACAAATCAAATCAATAAACTCTTTATTTAACACTATCTAGAGCAATTAAAGAATCCATTGATAAAGAAAACAATTCTTTTTTCATATCGCCTAAAGCAAAAGAGAGTCACATGAGAGCTATTAACTAATACATTGACTAACTTTTAAGTTTGACTAAAAACAAATTTTTAAATTGTGATTCAAAACCAGAATGAAAAAAAACCCTAAATAACCTTGTTCAATTTGTTATTTTAAAATTTTTAAAAACTAAGTTGATCGATATATCACATATGAACAATTTGGTGGATCAAAATACTCATCTACTCAATAAGGATTGATTAGCCATCATCAACTTTATCTTTGTTTGATCAAATTTCAAAGGTTAGAGGGAGCATCTCACCGAACATATTGGATTCACATTGACAATTGTTTCAACATTAAATAGTCAAACTTCACAATAATCTCGCGAGTTTGTTAAAGCATAACACATCGTTGTCTCTCGCACAAACATAACTAGTGTTTTATTTACAATATTTTAATATCTCAACTTAACTAAGAGAGTATCATTAGTGCATAATTCAACTATAGCGGTTGTACTATGTATGGTATTTGTCAAGAGAGAGTTATTGCCTTGTGTAGATTTCTAGAAAATCTACTTTGTAAACTCATTTGGAGTGTCGGCTTGTCAGCTTCCTATGGCGGTCATGCAATGCGGAAGGATACGGACGGTTGCCTAAGACCTACTCACTATTCAGTACCTTTATAAAATAATCTATGTTCTATAATGCTCTTTTATTTCAGATTAAATGACATTTTAATTATGCAAAATCCTTAATGATTTAATCAGGTGGTGGAATAAAAAATAGTAATGGTGTCTTGATGTGGGGAAAGTAAGTTTCTGATATGTCATAAAGAAGTAGGCATAACAAATTATATATATATATATATATATATATATATATATATTAAAATCATAAAAATATTGACTTTTTTTTATTTGTAAAAGAGAGTTTAAAATATTTAGTTTAAGTGTCTGTTTATATTTTTTTTGAGGTGATTCTTACCTCTCGTATGTTTTTCTAATATCTTTTATATTGGTTCATCCTTACCCCAACAATCACCCCGAATCATTTCCTCTTCTTTCGTGCATTTATGGCCAAAAAGATGTTGTTGTTTTAATCATTTATCTTCGTGATTTAATAGCTTGTAATGTTTTCTTCATAATTGTGATGTTGCGACCCTTCATCTTTCGAGATGATGATCTCGGTCTATCAGGGATCACAACCCGACAACATGATAACTTCTAGCTCTGTCTATTACTCGGCCTCTGTCTATTACCCGACCTTCACCTGAATCATCCTTATTTCCTCATAGACTTCTTCTGATTTTATGCATCGACTGGTCAAATTAATTTCTGGAATGTACATAAGCTCCTCGAGCATGAAATCTAAAAGATTGAAATGTTCAGACGAGAGAAGCACGAACATTTTGTTTTCATCGATGGTCGAGATATTCGTCGGCCCTATCATGCCGATGTACACTTCTTCAGTGGCGTGGTCAACTGTGGCAGACATGGGAGCGTACCTTTACCAGATTCTCTCTTTCTTCCGTAATGATGATTTTTTATGGGAAATCGATCCTCTTCAGCAATCTAAAACGTTTCATTTTCTTAGAGTCGTTATAGAAAAGGATTACTCCCCTTAATTAAAGTCACATTTTCCTCTTCCTGCTAATCCTCAACTGGAGTAACTTATTTTCTTTCCAGGCGACTTTAGAGCTTCCATATGTTCCTCAAAATCAAGTATATTTGCTTTTATTTCTCTTGTCTGCATTTTTTTCTTATAAGCAATTACTATTGTTCGTGAATGTAACGATAATGGAAATGTATTAAGAACCCTGAGTATTCAAGAAAGGAAAAATCTTTGGGACTTTCGTAAGAGAGGGTATAGGGACATCTTGAGCCAAGCTGACTTTATTCGTATTGTAAAGGAAGCTTATGGCGATATTTCTGCCTCTTTTAGCGATTCTGATTCCGACTCTTCCTCATCAGGTTCGTCAATAGAAGTGTTGATGGAGGTTGCTGACTCCTTTGATCAAGAAGTAATAAGTTATGACCACAGTTCCATGGATGAAGTAGAGATTGCTAAACTTTGATCTTTGAGAAATATCTCTTCTACTGGAAATGAGTGTGATGTTGTTTTGGAGCCATGCATCCAAGGGGAACGCGTTTGCACAATCCGGCCTAGGGGAGTCAAATATGAGTATTTTCACTTTTACGCTGATGTATTAGAGGATTTTAAAATCCTTCTACGCTTTACCGATTTTGAATTTGATCTATTAAGAACCCTAAATACTGCCCCTTCCCAACTCTGCCCTAATAGTTGGGGGTTTATCAAGGATTTCGAGATGGTTTGTGAGGCCATAAATATAGAGCCCATCATAGGATTATTTTTCTTCTTTTTTGAGATCAAAGGTGTTGAGAAAGATGGATGAGTCACAATTAGTGGTCTTCCTGGTAAGATTTTTCTTCAAGCTTACACTACTAATTATAAGGGATTCAAGGACTGGCTTCTTCGAATTAGGTGTGGACCGAGATGTCCCCAAGTAACGTATGCATTAGACAGATCTCACCGTTTTCCCATCTATTGGACTGGAAACCCACTCCCGATATCTGGGTTTAATTTTGATAAGTTAAACACCTTAGAAATCGAGTCTTTGACCATATTAGATTCCTTTCGTATGATGAAGGTCCAAGATCTATTGCCATTACCCGAAGAACAAATTCTTCCCTTTAGGGGTAATACTTGTTTATTTTATTTTTGTATTATTCGTTGCATTACACTTCATTCTCCTAATTCCTTCCCTATCTTTTTGTAGAAAAAATAACTGACTTATCCGTGTAGGAGTAAAAAAAGCTGATGCTAGAAGCCCGGACGACGAGAAGAGTAGCCTACCAACTCATTCCTAAGTCAGACCTATCCGGTTTAAAAACCCGAATATCGAAGAAGAGAAAGGTAGCCCCAAACAAAACTCCTAGAGTATTTATGAGCCCCATATTTCAATCATCCCGCCGCCAGAAGACTCTTCTTCGAACTCCTCAAAGAAAATAAAAACTTTGCTAAGCGACGAGGTTTGCAGAGCCGATTGGGAAATTTCCTCTTTGATGTGAGAGGTCGGTGGTAGCGACCAAGCTAAACCATATAATGAGTTTAAATTCTGGAGTAATAACTTTGACGGATTAAGATTCCTCTATAATCATCTGAACACCATAGAAGATGTAAATAAGGCGAAGATAATAGGTCGACAGAAGCTAACCCCAAACCCCAGTTCCTATATTATGAGATATATTGTCCTGATACAAGGTTTGTTTGAATCTGGGAATGATTATGAGCATAATGAAATTAAGCTCAATCATGAGATTAATCAGCTGAAGGAACAACAAAAGATGCAGACGAATAAAATATTCGACCTAGAGAAGAAATTGATGGATGAAAATTCGAAGAGGGGAAAGTTAGAAGTTGAGAACTAAGAGTTGTAGCCTACTGTCAACAAGCAATCTGCGAAGATGACATCAACTCGGGATTCGAATGACCAATTGTAGAAAGCCCTGCAGAAATTTTAGATTGACATTCTTGATGCAAGTGATGAAGCTTTTGATAGGGAAAAGGATCAAGGTTTGTATCTTCATCCTAAGCTTGACTTGTCTGAGATGGATTTTTTCAAGGTTGTGATGGACGGTCGTCTCGTGGATATGGAAGAATCCGAGCTTTCTCCTGCTGATGATTTGTCCAAGGAAGATTGTGCTGATGATATTATCCTCTGAGCGATTGGTGAAGACAATAATAAAGAATAGTTTGTATTCCCTTTTTGTCAGCCATCCATTAGGGTGCGTTTTGTGATATTTTTTGAGTATGTAACCCCTCCTGTTTTGCATCCGGCTCCTGCTATGATTTGTAACATTTATGGTAACCTTGTATTTTGTTCAGTGTTACTGGTTACTCCTCTTTTAATTGATCATTATAATTGGTTTTCTGAGGTCAACTCAGATATTTCTATTTTGATAGACCACTCAGGTACCTTTACTAAATATATCTCAGAACATTTATAAAACTCCAATTAGTTCATTATTCCAAAGACACGTTTATGATAAGCATATTTTAACCAAGTACTTTATAATTTAGTCATACCTATTTCCAATGGTTTCAATTCACCTAACACAGCCACAATCGATTATACCAGGGGTTTCAAGTAGCTTGGACTTCAGTTAGGCCAGAGGTTTTATTAACATTGTCCGACTGCAACCGATTATGCCAGAGGCTTTAAGTAGCTTGGACTTCAGTTAGGCCGGAGGTTTTATTAACGTTTCCCGACCGCAGTTGATTATGCCAGAGGCTTCAAATAGCTTGGAATTCAGTTAGGCCAGAGATTTTATTAACATTACCCGACCACAACAGATTATGTCAGAGGCTTCAAGTAGCTTGGACTTTAGTTAGGCCAGATGTTTTATTAATGTTTCCTGGCTATAGCCGATTATGCCAGAGGTTTCAAGTAGCTTGGACTTCAGTTAGGCCATAGGTTTTATTAACGTTTCTCGACCGCATCCGATTATGCCAGAGGCTTCAAGTAGCTTAGACTTCATCCTAGATCATGTCATAGGACCGCTTTACCTGTTTTGTACAAACAATTGTTTTAACCATGAGTTCCTACTTAAAAACCCTTGCCCTTGCAAGGGAAAAGAGTGCATTCCCATAATTTTTATTCATGATGTTTATATATGGTCTAGATAAAATAAAACTTAAGGCTGGTTTCATTCCAGTCCCTAGGTACTTCAACATGCTCTAAACTTGTAAAACCTCATTGTTCAACCTCTGACGTATAAGGGAGGGCCCTTTCTAGTTTGGCACTGGCCTACCTTTCTTCTTGGGGTCAGCCACCTTCTTCACCACTAGGTCTCCTTTATCTTAATTTGATAGTAAACCCCTCGGAAAATCTCTGCTTGTCTGCGAACTACCTTATGTGGGTTGTTTCCCTGACTTTATCCAATAAATCTGTAGAGTTATTCATATCGTTTGAGTTAGTATTTTTATCAAAGGCAATACACCTCCAGGCCGTAGTGTTAATTACAACCAGTGTCATTGCATCGACTCCATAAACCATCCTGAAAGGAGTTTTTCGAGTAGTTAAATGGGATGTAGTATGACAAGACCACAAGATTTTATGCAGGTACTTAGCCCATAACCCTTTAGATTCGTCCAACCTCTTTTTCATCTCGGATAAAATGATCTTGTTTGCCGCCTCTTCCTGACCATTCACTTGAGGGTGTCCCACCAAAATAAATTGATTTTATATTTCCAAATCTTTGCAAATCTCTTTTACTGATGAGCTAGAAAACTGCGTGTTGTTTTCTGGCACAACAACCCTGATTAGGCCGAAATATCATATTATGTTTCTCTAGTAGAATCAACGTACTCTTTCCATTGTGATTTGTACCACTGCTTCTGCCTATACCCATTTATTAATGTAATCGACAACCATTATTAAGAACTTCAATTGTCTGGATGCTACGGGAAATGGATCCAGAATGCCCGACCCCTATTGATAAAACGACCATGGTGAAGCTACCGGATCAGGCACTAGATAGTGATAAACTATCTTGGTCGATTCCGAGCACATCATATGATTTCCACGTGAACATGTATATGTTCTCCCTTAATATTCTGATGATCTCGGCCTCATTCTCTGAATTCAAATTAGAGCCAATCTGAGTTGTCTGGGGTGCTTGAACTCCAATATGTACCTTCTTTATATCCTCAACGTGCATCCGACTATCCTCTGTCAAATCCACTCCTGGATCAATATCAACTAGGTTCACTTTTAAATGGCCATCTTTCAATGGTTCATCAGTTTGAGCTTTTCTTTTGAGTTTCAGACTGTCTTTATAACATTTCCTTGCTAACCCCTGGTCACCCTTTACTACTCCTACTCGGCCATCTTCAAGAGGATATTTTAGTGTGAGGTATAAAATGGATAACATCACATCCAAATCATTGAATGGCGGTCTTCCAATAGTAATATTGTAGGGAGATGTAACATTGACAACTAAATACCTTACCTTGACAATTTTGGCATTGTCCCCACTACCGGAAGTTGTCATAACATGCAAATGTCCTAGCACTTATACATGCTCTCTAGAGAATCCGAGCAAAACACCTTTAAAAGGTAATAGCTTGGCGATATCAAAATTCATTCCCTTGAATATGTCCCAATACAAAACATCTGCTAAATTCCCCATATCTACTAAGCCTCGTTTCACGTTGCACTTCAGAATTTTGACTTTGATCACCATTAGGTCATTTTCGTGGGGAAATACTCCTTTGGCATCTCTTCTAGAGAAACTGATTATGGTCGGGCTTTCCTCTTCTTCTGAAGGCGGCTTCTACTTGACATGCATCATTGTTAAGGCATACCTTTTTTCGGCTGAACTGGTATCTTCTCGAGGATGACTTCTCTTTCCTGGTTGACCTACGACGTCTTTAACATAGGATAACAACCGGCCTCTCTAAATTAAGATCTCAAATTGTTTCTTTAGCTGATGACAGATCTCCGTGTGATGTCCACGAAGTCTATGGTATGCACACCATGCATTCTCGTCTTTTCCCATCACATCATGGACCCCTTTTGGACGCCCCAGTATGCCAAGTAATTTAAGATGATAGACTTCTCTTAAGATGTCCTCTTGTCTGACATTCAATGGTTTGTACTCCGTCTCTTTGTCAAAAGTACGCCGAGATGGCCTCATCGTTGTCTAGACCCTAGGTCTGGGTCTAAAGTACTCCTTCTTATGCCCGACTTCTTCCTCTAAAGCTTGTATTTTTTATTTTTCATCTCGAGATCTCTGTTCAATGTTACTTTCCTCCCCTTTTATGTACCATTTCACTCTGGTAATAACTTCATTCATGTTGGATGTCGACTTTTGTGCTAATGATTCGTTGAACTACCTGGCTTTAATGCCATGTTGAAATGCTCCCACGAACATTTCTTGATTCGTATGAGACATTTTAATTGTTTCTTCATTAAACCTCGCCAAATACTCTTTGGGGGATTCTAAGTATCCTTGTCGGACATTAAACAAACTGGTAGTCGACATCTTTCTATGTTTGCTTGCTGAAAAGTGTTGTACCATCTTTTTAGTTAAGTCCTGATAGCTAACGACCGAGAATCAAGGTAAGCTCATATAACATCGCAAAGCTCCCTCTTTAAAGGTATCGGCCATGAGTTTACACTTAAGGGAGTCGGAAGCCCCTACTATTGCTATCTAATTATTGATCACAATAATATGTTCTTGTGGATCGGTTTTACTATCAAAAGACACCCCAACGATAGTGGTTTGAAGTTCTCTGGGACTTGATCATCCCAGATAGCCTCAGACAAAGGTTGAGAATCTAGAGGCTCCTCCTCAGCATCTCCCTCATGTTGACTTTGTGTTTGTAAAACATAAACACTATCTTGCAAGATTTCAATTTATTAATGAAAGTCCCCACCACTGCGAGCAATTGAGTTATATCTGATGGCGGAGGTTGATCACCTCAGTTGAGATTCATTTATATGAGGCCCTAATGTTTTATATTTGTGTAGAAGTACCTTAGTTATTATATGCTTATTCTGATTCAATAATGGGACTCATTTATACGAGACCATAATGTTTTATATTTGTTTTTAGTGTAGAATTATTTTAAAGTTAGTTTAATTTATAAATTTTAGTAGACTATCAGCCAAGCTAAAGAGATAATTTATTGGTGAAATGATTATTCATTCACAGATGGCTTAGCCGCGGGTGACTCATGTTCATTTTTAAAGTTTCCGAAGGCTTGTTCTTTGGATAAATTTATTGATGGCTTTACCGTGGGTAATTTTAAGACAATATAATTATCATAGTATCACTCAAGGTTTAGCCGCGATTATTACCGTGGAAAGTTTTTGGCCTTCGGTAAACCTTACCAAAGAGGTTTTTACCGAGAGCTCAGTTGTTGTCTGAAAATCCTGGGTAATTTATCATTACCCATAGTTAATGATGAACTTTCTTGTGCATGTTGAGCAATGGTGGTCACACTTATTATCAATGGTGGTTATAACAGTTGTTGGAGTAGTGGTCAATGATGTCTTAACTTAAAAAAACAAAAAAAAATTAAAACCAATTATTTTAATTGAATATTGATAAAAAAAAACTATTTTAAAAATATATTAAAAAAATCAAATAAATTCTATATTTGTTGAACAAATTTTAATTTTAAAAATGACTTTAAGATCAACCAAAAAGTGACACTTACTCGAACAAACCCTCTTAAAGATCCTTCGAGACTATATTCTATGCTAGACTTCATGATAAATATCTTTGTTGTCCCTTGAGGTTATATTTTATGTTGGAGCTCATGATGAAGATCCTTTCCGCCCCTTTATATTTTATGTTGGACTTCATGGTGAAGATTTTTGTCGCCCCTCAAGACTATACTTTAAGTTAGACTTCACGGTGAAGATCCTTGTCACCCCTCGAGGAAATATTTTATATACTGGACTTCATGGTGAAGGTCTTTGTCGTCCCTTGAGGAAAAATTCCTTAAGCAAGACTTCATGACGAAGATCTTTTCCATCCCATGGCGTAATCAAATAAACCATCTGACACCTCGCCTGAGGGACTTGACATCTCCTCGGGTGGAACAAGACTAAAAAATAATGCCAAAGATACGTAATATATATCCATCCTAAGAGAATTGATCGCGAGTCTTTTCTGATGGCTCGATGTGAGTCCCGCATAAGTAGGTCAAACGCCCCGCCTGAGGGACTTATAGTATCTTCAGTCGGATTACATACAACTTTGCCTGAGGGACTTAAATTCTCCAGGCTAACTAAACTCTCGCCTGAGGGACTTAGTGTCTCTTTGGACGGGACAAGACTCAAGAATCATGCATAAGAGGTGCAATAGATATCCGGCCTGAGATACTTCTTCATAAGTCTTGCTGAAGGGCTCGATGCGAGTCACTCTAAGTAGGTTGAATGCCTCTCCTGGGGGACTTATATTCTCATCAGTCAGGCTTTATACAACTTTTCCTGAGGGGCATAGATTCTTAGGCTAACTAAGCTCTCGCCTAAGGGACTTAGTGTCTCTTCGGGTGGGACAAGACTTAAGTATCACACCTAAAAGGCACAACACATATCCCGCTTGAGGGGCTTGATAACAAGTCTTGCCTGGGGGTTCCATGGAAGTCCTGTCCAAGTAGGTAAAATGCCCCGCTTAAGGGACTTACATTCTCATCAGTCGGGCTATATACAACTTTTCCTGGAAGAATTGGATTCTCTAGGCTAACTAAACTATCGCATAAGGGACTTGGTGTCTCTTCATCCGAATTACACTTTTCTATGGATAAAGAACCCATATTTCTCAAGATAGCTAAGACCTCATGTGAGTAAGTACTGGTTCTCGAGATACTCCCATAAGCTATGATTTGAAAATACTTTATCTTATATAAAATGCCTTGTGCTTGATGAGCTATGTAGTGTTATATTTGCAAAAGGTTCCGCTTAGGGTGATGCCTTTAGACCTCCCCTAGAAGAGACGACGATAGAAGCTTTCGTAGAGGGAGGTATCACTTCGCCTCATGGTCTTCCCATCGCCTCGATGTGGGAAGCGACTCTTTATAAGAAAACCTTAGGCCCTAGAGGCCCTTGTAAATATGCCCCCTCAAAGGAAGAAAATACATATCATAAGAAATATAAACCATTCTTTAAGCCCTAAAGAGCACAATGCTCAGTATCGTATTGACACACGACTGGTTGTAAACATACACTTTCTCCCAAGTATCATCGATCATCGGCAGAGCCTCTCATCTCACGTGAGCAGGACTCCTAAACTACCTCAAAACACCATCATACAAGGTTTTTCGCCGTCATGGGCAGACCCTAACCACTCATAACTATTATAAACCTACTAAGGCCTCTGTTTTTCCCTGCCCTTATAGGGGGAATACACACATATATACTTTTTGACTAGTACAAACCTTATTCTAAGTAGTTCGATCTATCTAGGATAATTCATCCACCTAAAAATTAGAAGATAAAAAAACACTCAAAATGCTTGAGGAGCCTTTGGAACAAGGATTAACAATTAGGGATGATAGTTGTTGCACAATATCTATGCAAGTTTGGTAAGTAAATTATCACTCTTCTATATGTTATTAACTACACCACTCAAGCTCGTTGTATTGAAATAGTTTTAGAAATAAAATGCTTTGAAACATGCACGGAATGGACATTCAAAGAGTTGGATATTTGATTTGAAACATACAACCACTATCATTATTTTTTATGTTAACTAGTGGGATACCCGTGCGTTCGCGCGGGTACTGGTGGATGACGCACAATTTGTTAAAAACTAAGAATAAAAAGTGTAATATAAAAATGTGAATTATTTTTAGAAGGAAATTTATTTATTAAAACCATAAGGGACTAAAAAAAGGTTGAAATTAAAGAGAAGAATTAAGATGAATAATAAATTGAATAAGATATAAAGATGACATATAAGTTATGGGATTAAGGAATAAAACCTGAAGAGACATACTGAAATAGGAATAAAACATAAAGAATATTAAGTTGGCATAATGAGCCAAACGTTTTACATTAAATATGGTCCCATGAATTACACGATATATAAATACAAAATAGTAGTATTTCTGCACAAAGTCTTTCATTTACCCTAAAGGAAAGAACTTAAACGACAAAGTCTGTACAGTATTAAGAACCAAATTTCCGAAACCACAAAGACAACCTCAATAATGGTCAGCAACGGTATGAACGCTCAAAGAGGATCTAAGAAGAATGTGGAAACAAGGACAAATGGTGCACTGAAGATCGAAGATATACCGAAAAGGTAAATACTAATATGATTGAAGTTATAAAGAAAAGGTTTTGCATGTTGATATATTTTACCGATTATATAAAAGCGTAATCTAAAGTTGCATGTATGACTTTTTTTGTTTCAGTGAATTGAAACCAGTATCAGGTAATTGTTCAATGGGATCAAAGATGTCTCCAACAACAAATGAAACATTAAGGAGAAGTGAAAAAGATATTGGGTAAAAGTTATAATTCTGAAACTTTTTTTTAGTGAAATAGATATGTTATAGGTGTTATTGCATGTTGATTTATGAAAAATAGACACATTAGAATAGAAAAATATTTAACAACAAGGTTTATGAGTTATGAAAGAAATATGTCAACATAATAAGAATAAAGTCGACACAGTAAAACTTGAAATGAGTATGTGTTCTGATGTTGTTACAGTTCTGGTGAGGATGAAGTTGAATACCCGAAATTCAAATGGGAGAAGGAAATAACATTTGGATACATAAGCAACAAGAATGTATTTGTGTGTATATTAATTTGTAGTTGTTTAATACTTGGATTCTGGTACATATTAGTGTAAGATGAGTTTATTTGAGTTTGATACAGCACACTCCGAGGAATGTTATGAAGAATTGTTTGAAATGGAACCAGAAGTCTATCATTTTAATTGATGCAGATAAAGATGACACTTATGATGCAGAAATCCGCACTGATTAGAGAAACATGAAGGCTTTGTGGAAGGAAAAGTTCATTGGTAGGGGATGGTATGAGCATGCGAAGAAAAAGAAGACCAGAAGAAGGGATGTTCTTGGTTTTAAGATATGTTATCCGACAGAAAGGCTTTATGTGGGATATGTATAAGTATATAAATATATATGTTTAAATGAAGTTATGTATACCTGAGGAAAATCCCCCAAAATGTGATTAAGACATGTTTGTTAACTGGACTAAAGAGCATAGAGTTGGTGGACTCAGATACTATGGAAAGTTATGATTGTGAAGTCCATACTGTTGAAAGGAAATATTGTGTTGAAAAGTTTATTGGGAGAGATTGGTATGAGTTTTCTAAGAATATGGGTATGGAAAAAGGAGATATTGTGGCATTCAGTATTATCCATCCTCCAGCGAGGCGATTAGTGGTGAGAGTGTTGAACCATTGAAAGTTGTTTTCATTTAGTGGCAAGCTCGAAGTCGATGGTGTGAAGTGGCTGCAGGTAGTTCAAAGAAGGTTGTTGATCGTGTCTAGTATTTTGTTAACTTGATAATTTATGATATTCCAAAGATTTGTGTATTAATTAATCAGTGGAATATGTAATATGAACCCCTTGTTGGTTAGTGTTTTTTGATTCATGTAATATAAGGATGGCAATGTTTTGGATGTACGTTTTGGAACACCATGTTGTATTAATCCAGTAAATGACATTTTGAAAATAATGTATTACTACTATTAACAACCGGTGATGTATAACAATTTGGTTGTAATTAAATGGCATTCTGTATATTAAGTAGTTGTCCTTGAGGGATACTTATGTTTAGTATGATGATGATTTATTTGAGTTGGTCATGTATTTTTAGGGTGATGTTATTTGAACATGAGTACTTTTGGTTAAAGAATGATGTTGATATTTTAATAATGTGTATTTAGTGGTTCTGTCAAAATAAGTTACAATCACATGTTGCACTAAATTTTTGGAACGTAAAAAAAAGGTATACTTAGAGTTTATACAATATGATACAGGAAAGTAAAACAAAAAAATAGTTCGATATTTTATACGTTTGAGAAGTTCTGATTGAAGCAGTATGTGTGGGAAGGTACAAAATATGCAGTCTGATGGTCACATGTGGGAAAAAGGAAAAAGTTGGATAAGGCCAAGTAGTGCATAATCTTGAATTGTAGTGAAAACACTATTGAGTCGTGTACATAGAAGTCTTTGTGTGGTATATTGTGTTAAAAAAATATTAAACTCTAACATGGGTTTATTATGTAGATTACAATAGAAAAAAGAGAATGTTGTAGCCACGTGAAAACTAGATTGTATGTTGTACAAAGCTCACTAATAAATATCAGCCTTAGACACACAATGTCTTCATCACTTTCAAAATTGCAAAACCAGAAATAATAGAAAGAATCACATTTCCATATTCGTCCTCTTACCAGTGTAATCACAGAGAAATGGAAATCTATGGAATTCTGAATCAGACATCCTTGATTGACTCTTTCGCAATCGATAGACTATCCACACAGGTAAGTCAGCAAAATAATGGTACTATAGTTGTAGGGTATTTCATGGTAAAATATAATGCAGATATAATGTATGGCTATTACAAACGTTTCTTATTTGAAGTCCTATTCAGAGATTGATCCTTCATTTCTTAATAACTATGAAGCTGAAATAACAAAGACATGGACCATATTGAACAACCAAGGTGTCTATCATGAATTAATCTTTAACAAAAATAAAGATCATCCACTCATAATAAGTGGCCGGTCGTGTTTCAAAGTTTATTACAATATACCAAGTGAGGTTGTTGTTGAGGTTGGTTATTATGGAAACAACAATTTTGAAATAAAAGGGTTTAAAGAGGTGTTGAAACTTCAAGAATTACCGCGTTTTCATAGTAGATATTTTGTACGACAAAGATATATATATATATATATATATATATATATATATATATATATATATATATATATATATATATATATATGCATATGCATTTGGCGTTACTATGAGCCCTATAAGTGTATCTCTACCCAAATTATTTGAGTTTTTTAAAACTGTTTTATTTAAATAAATACTTGATAAGGTCAAAAATTTAATATAACTAACTATATGATACCGTTACAAGTTATTCTTCAACAAGATTAGATTTGGCCTCATCAACACTCTCTTTAATATTAACAACATAAAAATAAATTGCAGTATGTAATCTATTTAAACATGAAAAACATATAAAATAAATCAGGACTAACAACATAGATAAATGACAACAATACCTACAACAGATGTGGTGTTATAGGTGGTTGAGATGTTGTTACCTTGGCGTCAGAAGGGTCAACAGAATTGTCAAGATACAAAATCACCCAATATTCATAGGAATAATAAAAAAATATCTGGATTTGTTCCCATGGAGCCTTTAGCTATTTCATGAACGACTCATCTCTCAGGATCATGACAATAGAGCAACTGTCCCACCGGGGTTGCCACTTAACTTTAAAATCAAGCTCTAAACCCAACATAACATCGAATGCTAATGAGAATTCTAAGAGATCATCAATTCCAGCCTACATAAGCAAATAGTTTCATTAGCATCCAATGAAGTAGTTGAGGCCATTATTAGGTTCTGAAAGTGCAAATAAGGAATAAACTTGAATCATGGTATCACGCATCTGAGAAGCAGATACACCCAAAAGTTGTGAATATTCTATATCCCAAAATACAAACTTACAACATTTCCCAGAATAAAAAACTTCAATTTCTATCTTATACCTAAGTCAGCGTAAGTAATGGTATTAAGAAACAACTTATCACCAGTATAAGAGTAAAATAATATATTATATTAGAAGTAATGGTACCTAAAGATTTCCGCCTCATCTTCACACAAGAATGGAGCTTTGGAACCGCGAGCAACCTTTGGGAATGAATGTCAAGCCTGATAGTACCAACCTTATAGAGATGCAATGCGTTTTTTTGGTAGTAGCAACAGTAGCATAGAATGTGATATGCGTTAGGACGAAATAACAAAACATGTGAATGTTCAAAATGATTTGATGTAAAAATAAAATTTAAAGTATTTGTTCCATGAGGAGTAATGTATACCTCACTAAGTTTTGTAATGTCAATAAGAGGAAACACAATGGCCTTTGAGAGTAACTTTTGAACAGGAGTTTGTTGAGAAATTTCAGAATTTTGTGAGTAGTATTGAGAATGAGAATTTAGTTGGCCTGAAACATTAACTAACAATTCTTTAGGGATGCTGCATGAAAATTTAGACAAAAAAGTTAATAGAACATAAAAAGGAGTTGTATGCAGGAATGAGACTATGCACATCCAGTTGAAGGTACCTGTCAATAAACTGTTTGATTGAAGGCAAATCAACATTGATGTACAACTTAATTATGTTGTACATGTTTGTAATAGACAGTGGATATTTTCCTACATTATAAAATAAATAGGTAAGTTTGGGATATATTAGTTTTGCAATAGTTGATGATAAACATGAATAGAAAAATGAATCGGCCAACCCTCTTCTTTCACTTTTGCGTACTGAAGCAAAACGACATTTGGACCAGATGTATTGACTCGATCCTGGTCGAACTTGATGAACTGGGAGGCATACGCCTCCCAAAGAGTAATGTTGATGGTGTTGTTGCTACAAAAAGTGTAAGAATGTATAATATATTATTAGAAATTAGGAATTAAATAAGGTTGCAGATGAGTGTCTATTTGTGAGTGAATAAACAAACCTATGGTCATTCAGTATAAAATTGACTTGTTGTTTTTTCCTCTGATTGTACCTATGCGAAACCAATACTATCTGAAATTAAAATTACAAGTATTTAAAAGTAGAACATAATAGGAAAAAAAAGGAAAAAAATCAAAGGTTAAGAAAAACACAATATATGTCACCTATGAGTACATCTTTCTAAAATTAGTCGGTCATGATATCAACAAAACTGGTCAATTTATGTGGTTTGGGCGGTATGACATGTTTGTTAACATCATTAAAGGATGTCCCTCCAGTAAACTTGACCATATACTTGTGGGTCGAAGGTTTAAAGACCAACTCATTTGTTTGAACGTTAAGGTTTGAAACGGTGTAAGTGTGGTCTACCGTGAACTTGTCACTGAATGCGGCCATATATGCTGCTGGAACAACGACGTGTGTATCAGCCCCCTGACAAAGAAAGAAAAGGAAAATGCCAATGAAATACCAAACTGCAAACACCAAACGGTGTGATAACAAAAAATGTAACTTGCAAAGACACAATCGTGAATCAGATGCAGTAACAGAAGACCGTCAAGAATCAACAAAAGAAAACGTCTGCTCCATCCAAATGTGATGTTAGTAACTTACAAATCAGACTACGTTGAAGAACAAAAAAGAGTTTGCATATAAATAATTATGGACAAAACTTACATCTTTGTCTATGAAGATCATTTCAAAGTGTTCTTTGTTGTTGGAAAGAACCAACCATTTATGGTGTACCCTCAATGTGACCTTCCACAAGTCTTTAGTGTCGTTCAGGTCGCAAATCTTCTCCAGCGGTTTGACCATGTAGAAAAGACGGAGACAATTTCAGTTGAAGGGATAAAAAATCAGAAGAAGAAAATGGTGTGGCAGAACAACAATGTGTTATTAGAGAAGAACAACATAAATGATAAGGGAGAAAGCAAAATAAAAGTGATATGGTGAAAGTAAAAAGTATCAGTCCTAAGTAGATATTTCTTGATTTGAAAGCAGCAACAATACATTAAATGAGATGAAGTGTGATAGGAAAAATGAAAACAAAAACAGAAACAAAAGGAAGGGATGATGGATAAGGCATCCACATGGAAGAATTAGAAGAGAGTAGGGTAGTTTTGATATTTTTCACAACATTCTATATTCTTATATGATAGATAACAACACTACTCTCTTTTATGTTGATAATTGAATATTCATTGTTACTTGTTATTCTTGATTATATACTTGAGTGAGTATTCAACTCTATTTTTATCACTAAATTAGCTACATGCATGCAAGTGTTTTTCTTAGAAAATATAATCTGATTTTTAAAAAAAAATAGTTTATTTTTTTATTTAATTCGGAATTTTTTTGTGAAACAAAATTTAAAAATTATTTTGTGTGGTTTGGCTATGACGATCAAAATTGCGATAATTTTCCGTTTTCGTTTGTTTGAACAAATCATCTATCTAACCATTGAGATGTTCAAAACTGTCATTGTAAAGATAAATTGTTTACATGGTCACACTACAAGATTTATGAAATTATTTTGTAATGTATTCTCTATGTAGTTGAGTAGAAGTACCTTAGTTATCTTATGCGGTTGTGAAAATTTGATTTTGGTGTAGTTTATTTTCTTTACCAATTTTATATTCAAATAATTTATATAATAACTTTTATTGACATCATTAATATTATCTTTCACTTATGTTAATGTAACATTAAGAAAAAACAAAAAAAAATAGAAACCAAAAATTTACACAGACCCCAACAACCAACAAACCTTCGTAAATTGAAAATTTTAGTTTGGTAGTAGTCTAATGCATTAAAATTCTACAATGAAATTGTAGTAGTAAGATAACCATAGCTAGGATTAGAATATTTTTTCAAACCTGATTTGATACATATCTGTAGCAGATTAATTATTATCATGTGCATGTGAAGATTTTTCTACCAATAGTTCAATCTATTGATATCAAATGTCAATATCATTCACGCACTTGTAATTTTCCTTCTTTTAAATATACTAGTATAGTTATAGTAGTCATTACCCTAGAAATAAGGAAAAACAAAGGGCAGATTATATATGACAAAAAGCAAAACAAAATAGTAATATAGGTGAATGTCATATCTGTGAAATGTTAGCACCACAAACCATTTTTTTTAAATAAAAGGATTTTTAAAAATAATATCGAAATAATCAAATTTTTAAAATATTGATCAAAATAACTGTATTTTAGGAGATGTAACTATAACAAATGGTGCATATGCATGTACGAAGAGTTAATAAGGTTGATGCATACATACAATGTTTGAGAGCATGCGTCATTTGTATTGACGTATGTTTTGATTGTATTTTTTTTAAGACGTCATTTAATATGACGCATGAATGTGTGAGGAGTCACTAAAATTGACACACTAAAGTTAAACGCATACATACAATGTTTAAAAACATGCGCCATTTGTATTGACATATGTTTGGTTGTATTATTACTTTTTAAATTTTTAAATTTTAATTATAAAAAATTGAAAAAAAAACATGTTATATTATAATTAAATCATGTATACTAATATTATTTATAATATTATTAATTATTGTTTTTTTTATTTTAATTTTTTTAAGTAAAACTTAAAAAAAAATTAAAAAATAATATAATCAAAATATACACCGATACAAATGACGTATGCTCTCAAATATTGTATGCATGCGCCAACTTTAATGACTCCTCATACATGTATGCCCATTTGATATAGACACATATGTCTAGATATTTAAAGTATGCGACATTTATTATGGTTACACCTCTTAAAATATAGTTATTTTGATAAATACTCTAAAAACTTAATCATTTTAATATTATTTTTTAAAATATTGATTATTTAAAAAAAAAATCACGACACACATCTGATGATTCTTGTGTGTTAAGGAACACATCTCTGGTGAAATGTAAACTGGAATCGGCATATGGATAAAAACTTGATTTAACTTTCACATTTTTTTAATAAATAAATTGTTTTGTTGTGAAGCATTGTGATTCAGAGAATTTAACTTAACACCGTTAATGTTAAACTTGATATCCCACACTTTTAAAAAAAAACACTCTTTCCATTTTTTATCCTATTTCAAATTTATCATTGATAAAAAAAAAAATCATTTTCAAAGAACTAGTAAAATACAAAAAAAGAAAACCGATAGTTTATTTTAAAAATTCGATATTTTTTTTTATTGACCAATGAGAAAAAATTGTATTTTATTATATTTTTATTGGATTTTTAAAAATCGATATGATTTTTTATTGATTTACTAAAATATCCGATAAAATGCAAATCCCGAATATTTTAAAACATTTGAAGATTTTTTGATTATTTCAAAAATCTGGTATACTGAATTTTTTTAGAAAATTCAGTCCACCTCTGAAAAATCTGAGTCTCTTCTTATGCACCTGAGATGGATAGTTCTTATATATATTATACCCAGTTCTTCACCATTGGTTTTTTATGTTTTATTTGCATGTGTTTTTTCTTTTGAAATTTTAATCGAGTTATGGTATCTCTGGCATAAATCATTCATTATATGTTTTAATTGACAAATATTCTCGTTCCGGACCGAAATTTTATCATTGGAACAATCTATTGAGAGACAACATGGTATTATTGTTGTTACTATTCGTTCTGATATATGGCATGATCAAAGATGAAGGAAAGATAAATTGATTAAGGGTTGTGAGAGAGGAGGAAACTGCAAGAACCAAAATCTCTTTCATGACACTTATAGTAGAAGAGTGAAATGTCCATTTATGTTGAGATATGTGTCAAGCGGTATTGATTGGAATGTGACGGTTAAATGTGATATTCACAATCATGAACTAGATAAGGATTTAGTGTGTCATGACATATTAGGCCGTTTAAAACCTAAAGAAAGACAATTTATGAATGAAATGAAAAAATACAACATGGTGTCGATGTTCATAGTTTCTGCGTTGAAAGGTAGAGATCCTAATAACCTGATGAGTACAATGTAGGTATATAAGGCAAGATCTACATGGTGGTCTATCATCAAAGGTCCATCCACCGAAATGCAACTTCTGTTGAAACTAATTCATGATGAGAAATACATGTGTTGGACTTGAAATAGAGAGAAATCATATGATATTGTTGATATATTCTGGACCCATCTTGATTCTGCGAAGTTGTTGAATATGTCTCATTTGGTGTTGGTTTTTGACTATACATACAAAACAAATAGGTATCGACTTCTACTATTTGAGATCATTGGTGTTACATCAACATTGCTGACTCTTTCGGTTGAGTTTGCCTACTCGGAACATGAAAGGGAGGAAAACTTCACATGGACATTGGAGAAGGTGAATGAGTTGTTCATGTCCGAGAAGTTGCTTCTCAAGGTCATGTGGCGGTTCGAGAGCTTGCTCTGATGAATGCCATGCAAGTTGTGTTCACATTCTCATTTCATCTGTTGTGTGTGTTTCATATTTCAAAAAATATTAGTTCGAAGTACAAGGAGTACGTCGAATATAATAGGTAAAAATGTTATGGATATATGGAATGAAGTCGTGTACTCAAATAGCGAGTCTGAGTTTGAGCAACACTTGCAACATTTTGAGGTAGGGTATACTGATTTCCCTTCATTTGTTGAGTATGTGCACCAAACATAGTAGACACCCTATAAAGAATTTTTTTTTGCTGCATGGACTAATCGAGTCACTCACTTAGGGAACACAAGAACAAACATGTAAGTCCTTGTGAGTTTGAATTTATAATGCAATTACTTAACAATTTATTTATTATACTTTTCTCTATTATATATTTTATAGAGTTGAGTCTGCTCATTGGAGACTCAAAAACATGTTGAGTACTAGTCAAGGACATTTGTGCAGATGTTGGGATATTGTGAAAACCACGTTGAAGCTGTAAGTATATGAAATCAGAAAATAGTTTCAAAATAGTTTTGCCAACTTTGAGCATCGGTATACCACTACATTTTACTCGAGATTACACGACTTCATATCAATACAACACATTGCAAAAGAGTTGTAAAGGGTAAAAATAGTTGGTTGTGACAAAGTTGCATATGGTTGCTTCATTAGGATAACATATGGGATACTTTGTGCGTGTGAAATTGCATGTCTTCAAATATAAGGTTACCTTGTTCCATTAAAATCAGTTCATGTGTTTGGGAAGAAATTACACATTGACGATCATGAAGCCACTAAAAGAGAGTGAGACACACTTGGACTTTGAAGACATGGGTGATCCGCTGTCGCGCGCGGATCAAAACGAGTAATTTTGTAAAAACGTAATACAGCGACAATTAAACTCGGATATCGTCTCAAGGATTCTTGTTTGTAATAATTAAACGTAATCGAATGGGGGGGTTGATTTGGTGTTCAATTACAAAAATGCAGAAAATAAGTGATTATGAAAAGTGATTATTTGAATAAGCTGAAACGAATCAACCCACTATATCATCTTCCGACTTATCATTGATCCCTATAAAATTCCAATTCCCTAAACGAGTCTGATCCTATTCGATTACAAAAGCTACTGACAAGCGCAATAACAATTATACGAAGTATGCCCCTGAATTCCGAGTAAAGCAAACAGATTAAAACTATTGCGAATTAAGCAAACGCAATATGATCGAACGCGATAATGCAAAAGCTACACTAATCACGAAATTGATTCAAAAGCAGACAACAATCAAATTAAAGAATTCTATCATGTAAAAACAATTAAATTAAGCAAGTAATTGTGATTATAGATATAATTCAAAGGAACAGATTAATGGAAAATTATAAAAGAACCTCAAAGTGGCATCCGATTACAGTGAATTGATTCTTGGGAAATTAGTTCTCCATAGTCATTCTTTGCAAGCTCTCCAATTCGTACATGAATAGTGATTTTTCCGTTCAATTCCTAATGGTCTACGGCTGCTAGACCTAGGGGAAAACAAAGACCCGTTTTACAACTCAACTGGGTCGACCCAGCCCACTACAAATGACCCAACAAAAATACAAATAAAATTCTGCAACTTCAACAGACTTTCTGGCCCTGCTACAGTCCGATTCAGCTCTCGACTTCTGAACAAAAGTTGTAGATCTTTTCCTTATCTTTCCAACGCATACTCACAAGCCTCAATCTAATACTCGTAGCTCAAGATATGATTTTTCTCGTGAAAACTGCTAATGTTGAAAATATAATGCGAAAAACAAATAAGTGCAAAAATAAAATAAATTGTAAAAACACATTAAAACATAAAAATAAGTAAAGCAAACCAAAGAAATGCTTAAGTACAAACATGGAAGAACGTGCATCAAAATGCACTGATCAAATTCTCCCACACTTGAACTTTTGCACTCCAAGCAAAACGAAAAACAAAACAAAGAAAGCACAAATACATCATCAGTTACTCATCCTAGGCTACAAGTCATCTTCGGTTAACTTTGCATTGATAGGTACTAATCTTGCACACTAAGGATATTGTAAGAACACTAATCCACAGTTATGCAGACATAAACCTCCTGAATACACAAATCTGAAGGAGAATTGCGACCCAAAACGCAGCGGAAATTAAAAAATTTCTCCTTTAGAGATCCTTACGAATGGTCATGATCAGTGATAGAATATTTACCTCTTGTGACGGTTGAAACCTTTGGTGCAGATCTCTTGTAACGATCAAAACCTTTGATGCAAATCCACGAAGCGATCACGAACGTTGAACGATGACAACGTCTCTACTCAGTCCACACGAACGGGTTCCTTCAATCTCAGTGCTAGCTGGTACGAGTGAAGGCTTTGAGTGAGAGAGGGAGAGAGTGATAGAAAACGAAAATAATGCAACCGCAAAAAAAAAAATTTTTTGCTTCTGCACAAGGGTTCTATTTATAGAACCACTTGTGTGGGCTTCAAGCTAAAAGCCCACTTAAGTGTATTTTGGCCCATATCTTATAATATGCCCAAAATCACTTAAGCCCATGGTACCTTACCATATTTCGTATTCTACTCAAGTACACCGTACCTTACGATGTTCTATAATTCACTTAAGGGCACCGTACCTTACGGTATTCCTTAGTTACTCTATCTCTTATCAATCCGTCCTTTATGTGTGACCCTATAGGTTTTCGCGACGTTGGCAATTACATTAAATCACACATTTAATATAATAAACAGTGAGCGGTATCTAGCAACACATCACTGCTACCCAAGACACAAAAATGTCATGTGATCTGACAATTCCTTCTGTGATAATACTTATGTGTATAATTACCCTTTTGCCCTTATGTCTATATTGAACACAAGGCATAGATCGTGTCATCCTTGTTCAGTTCAATATTGGGCCCATAGACATTTATCCTGTTACGCAGGATGGGCAAATTCCATCTAGGACACTCATGTCCCTCAGCATGCTTTGTGGAGTACCCATTAACTGTCTTTATGGTTATCCAGTTACGGACAACGTTGGATCAGCAATAAAGCACTCGACTCTACATCTAGGATCCATAGTGGTTTCAGGTCGAAGAGTGGAATACACTATTATCACCATGAGAATAACTTATGACACTTTGCATAACTTTCTATATAGTATTCTCATAGCGGGTCAATCCGGTATAAATATTACTCTTAATATTCATACCTATGTTTAAGACTTGATAACTCTTTATCCATGATCCATGAGATGTGATCATCAGTCTACAAACATAATAGTCTTAATGCTTTAATGTTATCCCACTTCACACTAAAGCTCGACTACGGATACTTTAAGAATAGTGTCCTTATGATTAAGTCATACTTGATACATTAAACAGACTAGCTATTCTAGGGACTTTATTAAACAAACGTAATAAAGAAAAAGCCTTTTATTATTAATAAATAATTCGATACAAGTACCAAAAGTATTGGCCTCTAGGGCTTACACCAACAAAATCAACTCGAATCATATTATTATACTAAAGCCTAACTTACTTATCCTTCTTTTGCTCTTTTTCATTCAGGCGCAATCACATTAAGCCCGTTATCTCCACACACTCATAGCAAGGCGACCGGTTAGTGACTCTGATCCTTTTCTGCACGGGGTTCTGGTACTTAAGTGGCATAACCCTTTGCTTACTCACTTGTAGTTGCGGGGGATCGGACCGTAATTCGCCCTACCAAGTTCAGCACCAGAAACCGCTGAACCAACTAACAACGAGTCAAAAACTTTTTTTTGAAGGTTCTACAACCGTTGGGTTAAGTGACCGGGTGAGGGTCACCAAACTTAGAAGGTGCATTCCTTTATTTTTTTTCTCTTTTTTTTTTCTTTTTCGGAACACTCACTTATATTCATCGGCTTCCCTGCGTAGAGTGTGTGTGAGATGGTGCTGACTGCTGAAATAAACTACTCAAGAGCTGTCAGAGAATGAGAATTTAAGGCTAAAACATAATAAAAATTCAAATCAATTTCCATATGCAGGAGACTTACGGTGTTAAAACAATACCGATCTTGTGAATTTTTCTCAAGTCTCCGCAAACTCGACTCAAAGTAATCTATAGCCTAAAACTTTCAAGAAGATGCAATTTTTTTAGAAAGAAAACAAAAACAAAACAAAACAAAGAACAAAAACAAAGAAACTAAAGTATTCCCTCCCTCACACTTAAAATATGCATTGTCCTCAATGAAAGAAACAAACATAAAATAAGAGAGAGAAGAGAGAGGAAAGAACACACCCGAGTAGTTAAGGAGAATAGGTGATCACATAAGCAGCCTTTCCCAAAGAGATATATTCTACATTTTCTTCTTCCAAAGTGGGGTTGTCATGGAATAGCTTTGGGTAATGTCCATTGAACTTGAAATTTTTATTAGTATCTTCGCCTTTTATTCCAGGATCAAAGAATCTTCTAAAAGTAAAAGTGTCAAATGGACACGTGAAGGTGATATGACTTGGAATGTTAGCCAATGTCCAACCAAATGCCTTTTTATGCTTCCTTAAAATCTGCAAAAGCTTATTTTCTTGATCGAAATCAAGGTTAGAAGAGATAATAACAGGGAGTTTCTCATTACTCTCCAAGTAAGCATATTTCAGGTTCTCAGGGAGCTCTTTTAGCTCTAAGGACGGGGGCTGCTCGGTGGATGGAGTGCTTGGGGCAGTCGGGAATGCAAGAGCATCAACTGCAAAAACAAGTTTATTGGTAACAACTTCACCTGTCGGAAATGTATCAGCCTGTAAGGCAGCATCAATCTCAGCATAGACAACACAAACGTTAGTGTCAGTACAATCAGAACATGAATAAATATCATCAAAACCAAAGAGAGATGGAAAATCAAGCGCAAATAGTTCAGAACTAGAGTCATCAACTAATTCAGAAATCAGCTCAATATGAAAAAGGGAATGCTCCTCCACAGGGTGTTTCATGGCATCAAAAATGTTAAATTTTGCGACAATGTCACCAAATTCCATGGACATGGTTCCATCGTCAACATCAATTTTTGTCTTCGCCGTTTTCATGAACGGTCTGCCTAAAATGATGGGAGCTCCGCTTGCCTTGGTTTCTCCTTCCATGTCTAGAATATAGAAATCTGCAGGAAAAATCAAATCGTTAACTTGAACAAGAACGTCTTCGACTACCCCGGCGGGTCGAGCGTTGCTCCTGTTTGCCAATTGAATGATTAAACCTGTATGCTGCAAAGGACCAAGACAAAGGTTATTATAAACAGAAGTAGGCATAACATTAATGCCCGCTCCCAAATCAAGCATGCAATTCTCAAATTTACTATCCCCGATGGTACAAGGAATAACAAATGTTCCCGGATCCTTCTGCTTTTGTGGCAGAACCTGAGTAGTGAGGGCTGAAACATTTTGCTCGCATACAGTCTGTTTGGATGATTGTTTGGGCTGAATAAAGGCAGAAATATTTCGTCCTAAGTTTACTTTTTCACTTCCCTTAATCCTCCTCTTGTTGGTACACAAATCTTTCAAAAACTTTGCATACTTAGGAATCTGCTTAATAACATCAAGTAGCGGAATGTTTACCGCAACCTTTCGAAAAACATCCAATATCTCTCTTTCTTTGTCTCCCTCCTCAATTCTTTTATTTTTCAGAACTCTATGTGGAAAAGGGACTGGTGGCACATACTCCTTTTCTTTAATTTTTTCAGTTTCGACCACAATAGAAGAAGGAGAAGAAAGTTCAGCTGAGTGAGGTTCAGAAGGAGAAAGTTCAGAAGTTACCTCAATGATTTTTTTATTTTTTTCAGGGGCTGGTTCTGCAAGTTTTCCGGATCTCAAAGAAATTGCGCTCACATTAGCATTAGGACCATTCGGATTGAAAACTGTCTGGGCTGGAAGTTGGTTCGAACCTTGAGCTTGCATGTTATTTATTTGAGTAGCAAGCTGTCCCATTTGTGTGTTCAAGGTCTGAATGCTGGCATCGGTTCTTTGTTGGAACTGAAGGTTGTTCACGGCCATTTGCTTAATAAGATCCTCCAAGGATGGTCCGGAAGGTGCAGGGGAAGCCACTTTAGGTGAGTTCTGTTGTTGGCTGGTTTGCGGGTTTCCATATCGAAGGTTGGGATGGTTCCTCCAATTGGGATGGCATTCGTTGGTGGACAGGTCAGGAGTGTTGTTGTACCTATTTTGATTGTAAAGGTTGGCTGCATAAGCTTGTGGCAGCTCAGTAATGGACTCGTCTCTTAGAATAGGACAAGTATCGGTCGGGTGCTTAGGAGAAGTACAAATGCCACACAAAGTTGTTGTTTGAGGTTTTGCTACTACCAGCTGTTTGACTAAGGCAGTGAGTTCTTCAATTCTAGTCTCTAAGGCTTTGTTAGAAGAAACTTGAATTTGACTCACGCCTTTGCTTTGCACAGAATTGTCCCTAGTGGTGAACTGTTGAGAATTAAGAGACATATTTTCAATAAAGGCTTTGGCAGCAGCTGGAGTTTTATCGACTAATGCTCCACCACTAGCAGCATCAAGAATGTTCCTGTCCATCGGTAGCAACCCCTCATAAAAGTATTGGATGAGGAGTTGCTCAATGATCTGGTGTTGAGGGCAGCTAGATACCAAGTGCTTGAATCTCTCCCAATACTCGGTTAGCGACTCATTGCCTTGTCTAATACCACAAATCTCCTTTCTTATTGAGGCAGCTCTGGAGGCAAGAAAATATCTTTCCAAGAACACTTTTTTCAAGGTTGTCCAACTTGCAATTGAGTTTGGCTCGAGATAATAAATCCAATCCTTTGCTGCACCCTGCAATGAAAAAGGAAAATCTCGAAGTTTGATATGGTCTTCAGTTATTCCTTCAGGCCTCAACGGTGTAGAGCACACAACCTGAAATTCTTTGAGATGTCTATGTGGATCTTCACCTGCAAGACCACTAAACTTTGGCAACAAGTGTATTAAACCCGATTTTAATTCAAAAGGAACAGCAGCAGCATCATATTCAATACACAAACCATTGTAATTCACATCAGGAGCAGCTAACTGCCTTAAGGTTCTATTATCAGCCATTGTCAAAAACAAACACAATGAAGGAAAACGATTAAAATAAATTTAGAAAAATAAACTAACACCGAAATTAATCTAATAACGTCATTTAAAATTTTTGAGAATTTTTTCGGAATTTTCTAAAACTATCAAAACAGAAAAAAAAAATCATAAAAAATAAAAAAATAAGGAATTTTGATTTTTTAGGGTGTCGTCCATTATTTAGTTCCTAAATAGAGGCTTTTGATCCTTGATTTTTTCCTAATAAATCGACAAAACATCGGAATAATCTGACACGATTTTCCTAAAAACAGATTTTTATCCTAAACCGCAAAAACACCCGAACGCAAGTTGGACGAAACTGCGAGAAAACTAGGACCTATACGCTTAGACACTAAACCTATGACTCTAAAAACGATTAAAAGAAACAAGAATCCCCGGCAACGGCGCCAATTTGATCCGCTGTCGCGCGCGAATCAAAACGAGTAATTTTGTAAAAACGTAATACAGCGACAATTAAACTCGGATATCGTCTCAAGGATTCTTGTTTGTAATAATTAAACGTAATCGAATGGGGGGGTTGATTTGGTGTTCAATTACAAAAATGCAGAAAATAAGTGATTATGAAAAGTGATTATTTGAATAAGCTGAAACGAATCAACCCACTATATCATCTTCCGACTTATCATTGATCCCTATAAAATTCCAATTCCCTAAACGAGTCTGATCCTATTCGATTACAAAAGCTACTGACAAGCGCAATAACAATTATACGAAGTATGCCCCTGAATTCAGAGTAAAGCAAACAAATTAAAACTATTGCGAATTAAGCAAACGCAATATGATCGAACGCGATAATGCAAAAACTACACTAATCACGAAATTGATTCAAAAGCAGACAACAATCAAATTAAAGAATTCTATCATGTAAAAACAATTAAATTAAGCAAGTAATTGTGATTATAGATATAATTCAAAGGAACAGATTAATGGAAAATTATAAAAGAACCTCAAAGTGGCATCCGATTACAGTGAATTGATTCTTGGGAAATTAGTTCTCCATAGTCATTCTTTGCAAGCTCTCCAATTCGTACATGAATAGTGATTTTTCCGTTCAATTCCTAATGGTCTACGGCTGCTAGACCTAGGGGAAAACAAAGACCCGTTTTACAACTCAACTGGGTCGACCCAGCCCACTACAAATGACCCAACAAAAATACAAATAAAATTCTGCAACTTCAACAGACTTTCTGGCCCTGCTACAGTCCGATTCAGCTCTCGACTTCTGAACAAAAGTTGTAGATCTTTTCCTTATCTTTCCAACGCATACTCACAAGCCTCAATCTAATACTCGTAGCTCAAGATATGATTTTTCTCGTGAAAGCTGCTAATGCTGAAAATATAATGCGAAAAACAAATAAGTGCAAAAATAAAATAAATTGTAAAAACACATTAAAACATAAAAATAAGTAAAGCAAACCAAAGAAATGCTTAAGTACAAACATGGAAGAACGTGCATCAAAATGCACTGATCAATGGGCTTGGAAAGGGTAAAAATATTTGGTTGTGACAAAGTTGCATGTGGTTGTTTCATTAGGGAAACACACTAGTTACCTTGTGCGTATGAACTTACAGGTCTTTAAATACAAGGTTTCCTTGTTCCATTAGAATCAATTCATGTGTTTTGGAAGAAATTACACAATGAAGATCATGAAGCCACCAAAGAAGAGATTGAGATACAATTGGACTTAGAAGGAAAAATTGAAGAGTTAAAGAGGTATTTCAGCATCTTAGATACGGTTGGTCAAAGGGCGATGAAGAAAAAAGTTTGTGAACCTACATATCTATGCACAACTTATATATGTCCACCACCAGTGAAGTATAAGGCAAAAAAGAAGTTAAGAAGAGTAAAAAAGGACCAAGAGAGTGATTTGAATTGTGATCCTTCACATTAGGAGTATGTTGAGGCCTCACGGAGAAATCAGATTTCAAAAAGATCATATAATAAAGCTCCATCAACTCAATCGTCTAGCAAATCTTCCTGACATCTTTACATGTCTCAGTTTCCTATTTTATTAAATGACTATATTTAAGGTATTATAGACGTGTTTCCTAATAGAAATTGTGGTTTTTGTGTTGTTGGAGCTTTACTTGAATGGGTGAAGAGTCATAGCCCTTGGTTAAGATGCAGTTAGGTGGCGAAGTTTATCTAAACGATCAATTGTATTCCAGTGTGTTCTATGACATAATATCATAAGTTAGGAGTTCATTGCGAATATCTAGTTTGTGAGTTCAAGATAATGAAAATTGGATGACGTTTCCTAATATGGGTTACCATATTGCTTCTAGATACATTATGATATTGTTCTTGTTGTCCAGTAACCTTATCATCACTTTATTCTCACTTATGGTTTCTCCATTTATGTCTGCAAGTACAAAAAAAAATGATTGCAGTTAGTTTTGTTAACAACAATCATTTGGGTCAGGTGTAGTTGAAACCCATTGTCCATTTCCTCTCGTCACTGATCACTAGAGAAAAAAGTGTAGTGAAGGTGAAAGAGCATGGTAAACAACATATGTGGGACGTATAAAGAATTAAGAAGAAGTTATGAAGTCAACATGATTTGTATTGTATTGATACTGTTATATAATTATGATTATATATATATATATATATTTTACTGGGTTGTGATTGTACTGACACTTTAGTATGTTAGTCATGTTATGAAACTTGGGTTCATGATAAACTATGTTAAGATATGCTAATTTATGTCTATATTGTGGTATTTTTATGTTAATAGTGTTAAAAACATAGTTAAAAAGTCAAAAGAAATAAAATACCATATTGCCTGCAGGTTTTTTAAAAAAATTGGTTAAACTTTGCACATGCCAAACATTTTAATATATTCGGTGCCCAAATTGGGAGTATTACTAGATGAGAAAAAAGACAATGCACTGACGGTGTAAAATATTTTTACACTGTCAACCAATCAGAGACGTGCATCCCGCCAAATCATATATTTAATTTTAAAATACTGGTATGACATGACAAAACGTTACAATTCTATTGGATGATGGTGTAAAAAAAGTTTACATTGACAGTGCACTACCTTTAATCTCTTATTAGATATCTTAAATATTTGGTACATCTCCCTACCTTCTAAAAATTATGGTAGAAATTATTCAAACAAATTGTTTATATAAGATTTTTCTAAAATTTCGATAAAAACACATGATTTTGATACCGATATTTTAATAAATTTAGTAAAATTTCATGAATTATCAAAAAAAAAATCGATAGATTGGAACAAAGATCGGTAAAACTTAAAAAAAATGGATGACAAACAAGATTTTTTATAAAGATCCTGTATCTTTAACTAAATATCTAAACAAACACCACGTTTTTTTTAAAATCCAAAAAAGTTGATTTTATTAATTTAAGAATATTATGGTAAAATTGTAGACAGTGTGGGTGCAAGATATAATATTTAGGGTGCCAGATAAAATTCTCTGTGACTATTATTATGAAAATAATACCGGGCCCAATGGATCAACAATTTTGATTAAAACCAGAGCAGGAACGTTCATACTCCCCATTTATCCACCCAAAATACTTTTATTAGTAGAAAACACACTCCCAAATGATAGAAAAAGAAATTTTAGAATTTTTTGAAAATTTTGATTTTCAAAGATTTGATTGAAGGGTCATTTGTTTGAAGGGTCAAAATCTCTTATAACTTGTCTGATTGTTGATCGAAATGTTTCATATCAAATCACTAAAAAATATGTTTCATATCAAAGGACATGAAAAATCTACTTAAAAAGTAAGAGGATATAAATTTTATCTTCACCGATAATATTTGTATTTGTATTTAATTTTTTTTGCATAAGAAAAAAATTATCATCTTTAAATAGAAAAAATAAAATGAAATTGAGGTGACATAAATCAAACTCAAGAAAAGAAAAATGAAAAAAAAACGATTTAGGTAGCAGATGACTGATTGTTGATAGTAGTAGTTGGTAATTGGTAGTTGATAGCTGATGATTGATAACTAATAAATTAATTTGAGTGTTTGATAAATTAACTATCACATTAGCTAATAATACAAAATGATATAAATGACATTCTTAGAAACTTTTACAAAAATAACCCATCTTTTTAAGGAAATTTCCAAAATATCTCTGGTTTCAAAAAAATTCTCAAACAACCCCACTTTTAGGAGGAGTCGCCAATTGAATTGGAGACTTCTCTTAAAAATTGAATGGAGACGCCAATTGGATTGGCTAGGGCAGGTGCCCTAGCCAATTGGATTGGCGCCCCTGTGTAGGACTTAAGAGGAGGTGTCAATTCAATTCGAGTCTCAGTGTAAAATGCAATTTTTGTGTTATAAATAGATGTGTTGTGTGAGTCATTGTTCCACATCTCAATTAATCATTTGACAATCATGTTTGGTGTTCGTCGCCGATACGGAAAGGTGATTTATGCGAGAGACAAACCTCAAATATTGATGTTGTTCTGGAACATCACTACGTTTGATCAACTGAAGATGGAGCTGGTTCGTTGGTTAGATGAGAAAATATCAGAAGAGAAAAAAATTAGAAGTATTGAGAGACTCGACAATATCTTTGGTTAGGTGCGAATGAAGACTGATAAGGATCCTAGGGAAATGATGTTCGGTCGAGATGACATCAATTTGATTGTTGTAATCAATTAGAAATATTTATGTTTTCAGATAGCTTATTTTGTACTGATGTTTGTTGTGAACCTCGTTGTATCAAAAACTTAATTATATATAATGATTGAAGGTTACAGAAATACAATGTTACAAAAAGCTTAAGACCCAGATGATGCTCCTCGATTTGGACAGTTGTTCTTGTTGTGTTCTGGTTGACGACAGATACTACATAATCTTATCATTTTATGTGTGGAATCCATATCTGTCCTGATACGTGTGTTGTTTGGCCTTCCTTTTTTCTTTCTATCTCGTCGTTGGGCCAAACTATATCACCTTCATATGGAGGCCAGTATTCCTCCATTGGTAGTACCAAGAAGCTTTGATTATATACATTCATGACGATGACGGTCTTGTACACATCAGATAAATGGTTGTAAGCGTCTTGACGAGTATAAGCGCATGCTGCAATGACATGGGAGAAAGGAATGCGGAAGGCCTGGAATTTTCCACAATCGCACCAACTTCTGTTTAGTCTAACAGCATAGGCTAAATTTGGTCTGCCCTCGTTGTGATCCATTGTTTCCTGGACGCTGAAATTTTTCCTATGACGGTTAAAGACTATTACAGCGTGTGTGCTAGCTTTGATGCTCTCCTCTTTCATGACCTTCATGCAACACTCATTGAATACTTTCCCGGACATTAACACCACACTCCACCTTTCACCTCTGCTTGTGAACGTAAAAGCCAACCTATAATAGGTCGATCTTACCAAGGCGGTTATCGGCAGATTTCGAATTCCTTTGAATACCCCGTTCATGCATTCCACAAGGTTTGTTGTCATGTAGCCCCATCGACAACCTCCGTCAAATGCCTTTGTCCACTGCTCTACTGGTATGTTATTTAGCCATCTCCCTGCGTCTTCATTAGACAGTCTAATTTCATCACGATAATATTGAAATGACGGCTGAGTTAGAGCATACCCAGCATTCACCACCTTCTTGCGAAGATTCTTATCTTTTATAGCACGCATGAAGTTTTGTGCAATGTGTCTGATGCAATAGACATGGGTAGAAGGAGGATCCTGCCATCTGTTGTCATGGTTGTTGTAGGCACTTTCAATGGCAGCATGTCTATCAGAAATCAAACAAAGATTGGCTTGTGGAGCCACATGCGTTCTGAGATGTCGAAGAAAGAAACCCCATCCACCAGCCGTTTCACCTTCAACAAGAGCAAAGGCAATGAGAAAGACATTGTTGTTGCCGTCTTGTGCAACCGCCATGAGCAAAGTACCCTTGTATTTGCCGTATAACCAAGTGCCATCAATTTGAATAATAGGTTTGCAGAATGCGAAACCTTTGATGCACCGGTCAAATGCCCAAAAGAGACGGTGAAAGATTCTATTACCTGTAGCACAGGTTCCGTCTGGCATCATCGTTGGCAATGTCTCCATAATTGTCACAGTTCATAGGACATATGTTTTTAGTGCCCATAAAAACCGTGGCAATTCCTTGTATGAATCCTCCCAGTTGCTGAAAACTTGTTCAACAGCCTTTGTCCTCGCAATTCAGGCTTTCTTGTAAGATGGAGTATAATTATATATTGTTCTGATATGGGATATAATTATACTCACCTTCACGGATGGGTCTTTATTAACCAACGGAAGAATGTCTTGATATATCAACGATGCGCTTAGTTTGCGGTGATCTTGTTCAACATTAGTTGCAATGCAACTGTGAGGTGGGTCTATTGAAGCGATCTCCCAAGAGTCGTTTTTCTTTTTGTAAGACGCAACCAAATGAAACTTACAAAGCATGTTACGATATTCGATAACATACCTTCTAGAATCAGTGTGTTTCACTGTAAAATCAGCAGAGATGTTCATGTGGAATTTTTTGATAGCTAGAACACATTCTTCTTTGGTACGAAACATGTCTCCCACCTTTAATTCGCCTTCTGATCTCAGATACGAATTATAGAAAACACTGTTGGATGTTTCATCATCGTGCAGATCCATATTTGTCATATGTTGAGGCGGATTGTAGACATGACTAGGAGGTATTGGTGGTGGTTGATCATCATCTTCAATGTCGTTGTTCAACATGTGATCAACCTGTATCTCAGTCTCCTCTTCTTCTTCATCAATGACATTCACTTCTGCTTCTGCTTCTGGGTTGACGTCATCTGACCATTGTGGATCAAATTCACCAGATTCATCCTGACTGGTTATTTATGACTGCTGAGATGGTATACATGGTTGAAGAGTAATGTACAACTCAATACAGTTGCATCCTGAATGTTCATGACTAACAAACATGTATTCAACATCTTCATCCTCTCGTACCTTTAGGGGGAAAAACTTGCATTGACTATTCTCAAAAAATATTGGATTTTGATATGTGATCTTTGACACAATACCCGATCCTATACAGGATTGTATTCTTTTTTTCAAATGCAAGAAGGTTGCATTTCTCTTGATCGTGAGTCTAATGGTATCAGTGTTTCGAAAACAAAAACCATACAACTCAGACTCGTATGTTTCACCGTTGCAGTGAACGTTGATAATGTATTTTGGTGAAGATGACATTGTGCAGATGAAAAATATTTTCTTGCTGTAGACGAATGTGAGTGAAGTGTCTTGGATGTTGATAGTAAGACACTTAAGTAGAGGAGTGAAGTGTCTCACATGCTAGCTAGTTCGGAGTGACGTGTCGCACATGCAAGCTACTCCGAAGTGACGTGTCGCACATGCAAGTTACTCTGAAATAATGTGTCAACCATGCAAGCTACTCCGAAATGATGTGTCAACCATGCAAGCTACTAAGAAGTGACATGTTCAGCATGCAAGAGAGAGGACAGCCACGTGTCAGACATGCAGACACACTCCAAATGAATTGGCGCCCTCATTCATTCCTTGCACATGGGCGTCAATCCATTTGGCGACACCTTGTCAAAGCATGTATTCAGACCTCGAAACCAAGCAATCAGACCTAGGTCTTGCATGCATGTCCCTATGGAGGCGCCAATTTGAATGGCGACCCCTCTTAAAGGTTGTACATGGTCGCCAATTCAAGTGGAGACACCATGCAAGCACAACTTTTCATGCTCCCATCCATTTGTCTATAAATACATCCACTCCATCAACACTTCTTCCACACCATCACTCTCACTACTTCTACAATACTTCTTCTACAATTTCATCTGCAACAACTTCTTGTAGTTTCATCTACACCAACCCCCCGACAAAATGTCTATCCTCACAATGGGCGAATCACATAGAGGAACGGTTGCAAACATTGCAACATATGTAAGTTTTTTCTTTTGTTAACTTTTCTTCTTTCATCTTCACCAACCCCCTTTTATTTTAACATACCAACTTAGTCAAGTTTTTTGTTCTTTATTTTATAGGATGTATCAAGGTTCCGGACTCGGGTCCACGAATATGTTCATATGGACCCGATGATTCAACCTTATGTTGAACTCGCCGGCTTTGGTCATATAAGCAAGATTTTGTCTTGGTCCGTAGATAACAAATTCATTCTAGCTTTATGGGAAAGATAGAGACCAGAGACACACATATTTTGGTTCCCAACTGGTGAGTGTACCATGACGTTAGAAGACGTCTACATGCTTTTGGGACTGCACATTGAAGGTAAGGCTGTTAATGGTAAAACCAACTATGCAAATTCAATTTGCATGGATCTCTTGGAGACTGATTTGTTAGATGATAACGCAAGAGGTCAAGGTATACTACTTACTATAATAGTTTATACTTAGATGAGCATTCTACCGAAGATGCTCGAATAATAAAAACTAGGTGTTACATTTGAAGGAGAATTGCCATCCAAGGCACAGCGGAATTTAAAAATTTCTCCATTTAGTGATCCTTACGAATGGGCATGATCAGTGATAGAATCGTTACCTCTTGTGGCGATCACGAACGTTGAACGATGACAACGTCTCTACTCAGTCCACACGAACGGATTCCTTCAATCTCAGTGCTAGTTGGTACGAATGAAGGCTTTGAGTGAGAGAAAGAGAGATACGAAATTCCAACTCTTTAGTTGTGTTGTATTCCCATACAATGCTTCTGCATAAGAGCTCTATTTATAGAACCACTTGTGTGGGCTACAAGCTAAAAAGCCCACTCAAGTGTATATTGCCCAGATCTTACAATATGCCAAAATCACTTAAGCTCGTGGTACCTTACCATATTTCATATTCTACTTAAGGGCACCATACATTATGGTATTCCTCAATTATTCTATCTCTCATCAATCTGTCCTTTGTGTGTGACCCTATAGGTTTTCGCGGCGTTGACAATTATATTAAATCACGTATTTAACATAATAAACAGTGAGCGGTATCTAGCAACACATCACTGCTACCCAAGATACGAAAATGTCATGTGATCTGACAAAACCTCCTGTGATAATGATTATGTGTATAATTACCCTTTTTCCCTTATGTCTATATTGAACACAAGGTATAGACCGTGTCATCCTTGTCCAGTTCAATATTGGGCCCATAGACATTTATCCTGTTACGCAGGATGGACAAATTCCATCTAGGTCACTCATGTCCCTCAGTATGCTTCGTGGAGTATCCATCAACTGTCTTTATGGTTATCCAGTTACGGACAACGTTAGATCAGCAACAAAGCACTCGAATCTACATCTAGGGTCCATAGTGGTTTCAGGTCGAAGAGTGGCATACACCATTATCACCATGAGAATAACTTATGACACTTTGCATAACTTTCTATATAGTATTCTCATAGCGGGTCAATCCGGTATAAATATTACTCTTAATATTCATACCTATGTTTAAGACTTGATAACTCTTTATCCATGATCCATGAGATGTGATCATCAGTCTACAAACATACTAGTCTTAATGCTTTAATGTTATCCCACTTCACAATAAAGCTCGACTACGGATACTTTAAGAATAGTGTCTTTATGTTTAATGTGGTCTCATGATCAAGTCACACTTGATGCATTAAACGAACTAGCTATTCTAGGGACTTTATTAAACAACCGTAATAAAGAAAAAGCCTTTTATTATTAATAAATAATTCGATACAAGTACCAAAAGTATTGGCCTCTAGGGCTTACACCAACAACATTATGTTATTAATTGGCTCGTTTTTATTTCCCGAAGGTAGTGGTTCTAGCATGCATATTATGTATTTACCTTTACTTAGACATGTAGATAGAATAGGAAGTTACAGTTGGGGATTTGCTTGTCTAGCCTATCTCTATAGCTCCTTGTGCAAAAACTCACACAAAGGCACATCTATATTTTCTGGATGTACTGTTTTACTACAAGCATGGGGTTAGTCAAGACTATCGTCCCTAGCACCAGTCAACAACAACCCTTTCACATTTCCGTATGCACAAAAGTAAGTTGTTTAAATTTCTATATCTTTAGTTACTTCTTTAAATATTATTATCTCTAACTAATATTTTTTGACTTTTTCGTGTAGATGGTATGCACGTGGTATGAGTTACAACAAATGTCCAAGACACTGTATTACTCAGTATCGCAACCTGTTGGATCACCTTCGACAGACAGACATAAGGAAAATAACTTAATAATTTCGTTATATTTTGTTAACTTCTTCTACCTAAATTATAATCCTATCTTCTTTCATATTTCAGTTCATTTGGCGTCCATACCTTAATTTGGATCATGACCATCATGTCAACGCTGAAGACGCGGCCGTATGGACTACATGCACACCGATAATACGATTCACAACTGTGTAGATGCACAATAGTGATCGTGTGAATCTATAGTTCGGTATGCCCCAAAACATCCCAGATCCCCCAGCTAGCCTAGGAGAATGACATATGCGCAAAGTTAACGATCAATGGAACTTCAATCCATGGTAAAGCTTCGCAAGATCGGAGTGTCGCAAATGGAAGCACCATCATGATCATGTGTTAACTGACGCAGTCATGCCAACTGAAGAAAAACCAAGTCATACTTATATGGCTTGGTACAAATCGGTTGGTTTTCAGTTCATTGTCGAGGATATGTACTTGTATGACCCATGCCAGATGACTTACACACCTGACACCTCAACATCAAACCTCTAACAACAGTGTCATACCGGATACACACAACCCCCTGTCCGTCAAACGTTCCGTTCAACCAACACATAAACATACCATACAACCCAACCTCAATACCAATAGCATACCCCATACCACCACCAACAAATTGACCATCAACCTGAGACTCAACATCGCTTCGCACCCACCCCACCACCCTACCAAAGTCGCCTAAGCCAGAACACCCAACGATCATTCAACACCAACTGCTCATCCTCCTACCATAGCCAAGAAGCCCAAACCTCACAAAACCAAAACATCCAACAACCTTATCTCTACCAAACACCCCAACAACCTTTCCAACCTTTCCTCGACGCATTGTTCACACCCATGTCTCCCTTCAACCGTCTCGGTCGCCCATCAATGAGTCATCCACAACCCAACTTCTCTAGCATGGGTCATGAGCTCAACTACGACGATACACCATCGATGCATACTGAAGACTATGCCGACTTGTCTGACTACCTCAACAGGCCTTCTCCTGTAGTTGGAAGTGAAGCTCTTGGCCCCTCAGATGCTCAAACACCTGTATCGAATCATCAACGTGGGTTAGGGCCACGGGTTAGGGTAGCTAGAGGATGTGGGACCGAAGGTCGGTTAGGTGATCCTAGTAATCACCATTAAGTTTCTTTGTGTAAACGGCAATTTTTATTAATATCAATTGATCATATATCAAATTTATCTATCACGTATACCATTTACCAAAAAAATTTGCATTTTACACTGAGGCTCCAATTGAATTGACGCCTCCTCTTAAGTCCTACACAAGGGCGTCAATCCAATTGGCTATGGCACCTGCCCTAGCCAATCCAATTGGCGTCTCCATTCAATTTTTAAGAGGAGTCTCCAATTCAATTGGCGACTCCTCCTAAAAGTGGGATAGTTTGAGATTTTTTTGAAACTAGGGGTATTTTGAGAATTTCCTTGAAAAAGTGGGTTATTTTGTAAAAACTTCACATTCTTAATTAAGAAATTAAAAAATTTATTATTTGATTATATTATATTATTAAATTATTTTTTATTTGATAAAAATAAATATATTTATAAAAATATGCAAAACATTTGTAATATATATGAAAAATCGAAAATAGCATCAAAACATATTAAATTTATATATAAATTTTATAATAAAATTTAACGAAATATATGAAATAATAACATTAGAACTTGAATTATAACTTGAATTCGGTTATATTAACCTAAAGTAATAATAATAATAATAATAATAATAATAATAATAATAATAATAATAAATTTATCTTCGAATAGCTACTATAAAATATTTTGATTTAAAAAATGTATAAAAATTATAAAAATCATTCTATTATAAATTCTATTTTAAAATAAATTATAAAGGGTAACAATAAATATATATTAGATTGAAGGGTAACAATAAATTTTCGTTAAAATAATAAAGATATAAATGAAAGAAAAAATGACAAGCTAAATTTTCTAAGTTAAAAATTATTTGAGAAAAAGTTACAAATTAAAAGCTAAATAATAATTATTGAACAAAATTTTTGTTTTGTTAATATTAGCTGAAAAGCTAAAAGTTAAAAAAAAATTATAGAGAAATGATATTAAAACGGTTAAAAAATTACATTTTTTTATACCAAAAAAATTACATTATCAGTAAGTATCAAAATCAAGAAAAGTTTAATTTGAAAATTTCTTAATAGAATTCAATAGAATAGTGATATCGGAATACTCATTTAATTTGAAGTATATTAGCTCATCGATCACTAAGAACCTCATATCAAGTCGATCAGTATTGTAAGTGTAACAGATGAATAAAATAATGAAAGGAAAGATTGTATTATTTGATAAGTCAGATTCAACTTCCAGTGTATGGAATAGAAGATGATTGAGTAGAAATTACAATCTAGATGAATGACATATAAGAGTAGGAGAGAAATCTCAGGGTAGAGAAAGAAGAGAAGAAAATTCTCACAAAATCATTCACACCACACATTCTCAATCCTAGGGCATATATCTTAATGGGTGTAGATATCCTTCAGCTTGTATGACGGAATCTGAGGCCTCATTCCCCTCCCCACCACTTCCTAAATTTGCGGATCGCTAACGGTATTTGGAAAATTTTATCTTGTATATCTTCAGTTAGCCTCATACCCCTACAATTTTTTTAAAATTCTCATTCTAGTCTTAATTGGTTTTAACCAATTTACCATTTCATTTTTACCATTCAGTTGAAAATTTCAGAAATTACACGTTTCACACCCTTCGCACCGGAACTCCTGCAAAAAGACTTCCGGTATGTATTTTTCCCAAACCGGAAGACTTCAAAAATGACTTCCGAAACACACGAAGCAATGAACCGGAAGACTTCACGAAAGAGTTCTGGTTCAATCAGAAAGAAGTTACAAACCAGAACACTTCTTGAAAGAGTTCCGGTAAACAAATTTACACATACCGGAACTCTTTGAAGAAGTGTTCCGGTTTGTGTAAATTTGTTTACCGGAACTCTTTCAAGAAGTGTTCCGGTTTTTTTTTTTTTTAATCTGTTTTTTATTTTGCAGAAATGGAAAATCTTCCCCAAATATGTGTAGATACTACTGATACGTTTATAACGACTGAAAGATTTGGTATACGAGAAGAGGTTATCAGATGGATTAAAGAGGTTGGAATCGATAATAAAGTAACTGTTATTATCAGTCGTTCAGATACTGAAACACGGAAGCGAGGGAGAAGTAACAAAGTAATATTTGATTGTGATAGAGGTGGGAAACACAAGAGGACTGATAGTGGTACCCAAAGTGCGTCCAAGAAATGTGGATGCCCATTTAAAATCAGGTCGACTCCGGCGAAAGATGGATCTGGTTGGAAGATTGATGTAAAATGTGGGTTACATAATCATGGTTTACCTGATAGATTAGAAGGTCATTCGTTTATCGGTAGGTTGACCACAGATGAGAAGCAACATGTCGCTGATTTGACAAAGAGACATGTACCCCCTAGACACATATTGATTTCCTTGCAAGACCGAGATCCTGAGAATGTCACTCGGATTACGCAAGTATACAAGCATAAGAGTGTTATACAAAAAGAGATAAGAGGTCCTAGGAGTGAGATACAACATCTGTTTAAGCTTATTGAGGATGCAGGTTATGTCTATTAGAGTAGAAAAAAAGATGACTCGAAAGTGGTGAGAGAGATATTTTGGGCACATCATGATTCAGTTAATTGTTGAATATTTTTCCGATTGTGTTAGTTATAGATAGCACCTACAAGACAAACAAATATAGACAACCTTTGTTTGAAATTGTTGGCATGACATCGACCGAGTTGACTTTTGCTGTTGCATTTGCGTGTATGGAGTCTGAGCAGACAGAGAATTTTTGTTGGGTATTGGAGAAACTAAAAGAGTTGCTTGTGAAGAAAGACATGTGTCCACAAGTGATTTTGACAGATAGAGATCTTGCTTTGATGAAAGCAATTGAAATTGTGTTTCCCAAGTCGATTAATTTGCTATGTAGATTTCACATTAACAAAAACGTTGGTGCCAAATGCAAACAACATGTGGTGAATGACCTGCAAAAGACGATAGACACATTATGGATGGAAGTTGTTTGGGCTAGTGATGAGGTTGAGTATGGTCAACGGTTGCATCAACTTGAGCAAGCATGTGTTGATTATAGTGGATTTATTAATTATGTGAAAGACACATGGTTGACTCCACATAGGCATAGATTTGTTGGAGCATGGATTAATCGAGTGCTACATTTGGGTAACACAACGACTAATCGGTACGTCTTATAATTTTTTAAGTGTTATTTTTATATGTGATATTATTTCTATGTGTTATTTTCAATATTTTTAGGGTTGAATCTGCTCATTGGAAGTTAAAGCAGATGTTAGAAAACAGTATAGGTGACATGGTCAAATGTTGGGAAGCCATGAATAACAACTTGAGGTTACAACTGGGAAACATTAGAGCTTCTTTTCAAAAGAGTTTTTACGAAATTGAGCACGCGCACATAAGTCCCTTTTATGGTTATTTGCGTGGTTCCGTATCTCGAGCTGCTTTGAGACGTATTGCTGAAGAGTTATTGAGAGTCGATTATGTTGGAACTAATAGGCAAATATGTGGTTGTACTCTTAGAACATCTTATGGGTTACCTTGTGCTTGTGAGTTAGGAAGATACACACTAGGTGGTATACCGATACCCATTGATGTTGTTCATGTTCATTGGAGGAAACTAACTATGGAAGTTGAGTTAGAGGTAGGTGAAGATTGATGGATCAGAGGTGGATATGACTTGTGCAATGGATGAATTGTGGAGACGATTTAGGTCATTAGATGTTATTGGGAAAAGAGCATTAAAGAGTAGGGTATGTGAACTAGCATACCTAACAATGACTCCATTGTGTCCACCACCTGAGAAACTAAAAACCAAAGGAGAAGTGAAGAAGAAAGGGTAAAAACCAACAGAATATGATGTTTATAGGGACCCTTCGTATCATGAGTATGTTGATAAGGCATCTCAAAGGCAATCTCAACCATCACAGACTTCGAAGAAGTTAAAATTATCAAAGAAGCAACCACAATTCATTCTTCAATTTTCTAATCATATTAGGTCATACATTGAAGATGTAGTTAATGTTGAATCAGATGGTAATTGTGGATTTAGAGTCATTGCATCATTGCATGGATATGGTGAGGATGGTTGGCCAATGGTTCGCAGAGAGTTGGGGTTGGAAATAATAGACAAGGATAGGTCAACTTTGTATGACAAGTTATTTTCTAATCAGTTGTCAGAAGTGAGAGAATCTTTGATGATAGAATCTTTTGGTTCACAGCCACCTGAAAAAATGGTTGAGTCTACCAGATATGGGTTACTTGATAGCGAATCGCTATAATGTTGTACTTATTTGTTTAGGCAATCCGTGCATGACTTTCTTTCCGATGACAAGTTCACATTCACCAAATGTCTCTATTTATGGCATTGGTTTTGTTAACCACAATCATTGGGTTCAGGTACGTATTTTGTACGACAAGTTATGTTATATGCCTTAATATTTTAATTATTTCACTTAATATTTTATATGACTTAATATTTTAATTATTTTACTTTATCAAGTTAACATGAAAGAGGGGTTTCCATTGCCACCGGTCACATTAGATTGGAGGAAATATCGTTCTCATACAGCAACTACTTGGATGTTAGGATTTGCAGGACGTATGCAACATTGACAATTACTAACACCTGTATTAGCATGAATATGTACTCAAAACATAAATATGTAATCAAAACATGAATTTTATATTATGTCTATTATATTCAATTCTAAAACTTAATACATAAATCAATGTGAACGAGAAATATGCAAAGCTTCAAATAAATCAGTAAACTATGGATCTTCCTCTTCAGCGTTAACCTGTCTTAGATAGCGATGAATCAATGTAGATACACGAGCCCAATCAGGATCAGATGATCCAGCATCATATATAGGAACTGGTACCTCTCTTGGATCGTCACGATGGAGAGGGACCAACGGTGGATGCGAAACACAATAATACCACTCCAGATAACCATCTTCTACATCAGATGGAGTAGTGGCCAGTGTAGATGGACCGATCATAGCGATAACACTCTGATGGTAACTAATCCAATCAACATCAATATCCGTCGCCATCATACAATCAAGAGGTGGGGATGGAACATACTGCCTATACCCGAACTGACGTAAACATCTGTCAGGCAAGTATGGAACAACTGTTTCACCCCACTTCAAACAGCCCCTGTAAAGATATATCTCATCAAATAGACGTCATGCTCTATGATCCTCAAATGGACGCCATATGACGTCGGCATGTGTCAGCTTGTCCAAAATAGGTCGTAAATCATCAACCTTCAGGACTCTTTGCCTATACGACCATCTCATCGCTCGGGGAAGACCACAGTTATCAGCAGGTTTCCAATTCTCCCCTCTTTTTCCAACAGTTGGAAAGTATTCGTGAATCCAGCACTGTTACAAAATACAAACATAATAAATAAAATAAATTAAGTTAACATATTTTATAAAATAAATTAAGTTAACATAATAAATAAAATAAATTAAGTTAACATATATACCTGTAGGAGAGTAGGATATCCACCGAGCTGTTTGCAACTGTACATGGACGCATCTCCAAGATATCTGTATAGGGTAACTAGTGCAGGTGCTCCCCAACTATATCCTGAACATCTATCCAAGTCCGTAAACAGGAGGAGGTATCGTGCCTCTACAAGTGTAAAGGTCTTATCGGCAAATATGATGGAACGCACCAACATCAATAGATATGCTCTGGTCGCATATGCCCAGTTGGAAGCAGCTATATACTGTACGAATAAATGGTATAACCACTCCAACTTGTAATACGAAGCCCTGCAGCTACGAACATGCGACTGTGCCTCACCCTGTGACACTCTTAGGTAGTCAACAACAAGCTCAACAGCTACCTCTTCCGTCACATCCTGAGGGTTCTAGAAGATACCCCTGATGGGCAAGTGAAGCAGACATGAGACATCATCCAAAGTAATGCTCATTTCACTAAACGACATGTGAAATGAAGATGTCTCTAGATGTCATCTTTCCACAAATGCAGAGACAAGATTTGTGTCGATCTTGTTTTTAGGAAAGAGGTCCAAAGAAAGAGTTGAAGGTTGCTGGACATGGACTGAAGTTGACATCTAGGGTTCCATTGGCTCTTCCACCACAGATGGAGAGTTGGGTATCTAGATCTGGTTTATCTTCACTTCAGAGAACCAGTTTGAACAAGATAGACACAAATCTTGTCTCTGCATTTGTGGAAAGATGACATCTAGAGACATCTTCATTTCACATGTCGTTTGGTGAATTGAGCATTACCTTGGATGATGTCTCATGTCTGCTTCACTTGCCCATCAGGGGTATCTTCTGGAGCCCTCAGGATGTGACGGAAGAGGTAGCTGTTGAGCTTGTTGTTGACTACCTAGGAGTGTCACAGGGTGAGGCACAATCACATGTCCGTAGCTGCAGGGGTTCGTATTACAAGTTGGAGTGGTTATACGATTTATTCGTACATCATATAGCTGCTTCTAGCGGGGCATATGCGACCAGAGCATATCTATTGATGTTGGTGGGTTCCATCATATTTGCCGATAAGACCTATACACTTGTAAAGGCACGATACCTCCTCCTGTTTACGGACTTGGATAGATGTTCAGGATATAGTTGGGGAGCAGCTGCACTAGTTACCCTATACAGATATCTTGGAGATGCGTCCATGTACAGTTGCAAACAGCTCGGTGGATATCCTACTCTCCTACAAATATATATGTTAACTTAATTTATTTTATTTATTATGTTAACTTAATTTATTTTATAAAATATGTTAACTTAATTTATTTTATTTATTATGTTTGTATTTTGTAACAGTGCTGGATTCACGAATACTTTCCAACAGTTGAAAAAAGATGGGAGAATTGGAAACCTGTTGATAACTGTGGTCTTCCCCGAGCGATGAGATGGTCGTATAGGCAATGAGTCCTGAAGGTTGATGATTTACGACCTATTTTGGACGAGCTGCACCTGCCGACGTCATATGGTGTCCATTTGAGGATCATAGATCATGGCGTCTATTTGATGAGATATGTCTTTACCGGGGTTGTTTGAAGTGGGGTGAAACAGTTGTTCCATACTTGCCTGACAGATGTTTACGTCAGTTCGGGTATAGGCAGTATGTTCCATCCCCACCTCTTGATTGTATGATGGCGACGGATATTGATGTTGATTGGATTAGTTACCATCAGAGTGTTATCGCTATGATCGGTCCATCTACCTTGGCCACTACTCCATCTGATGTAGAAGATGGTTATCTGGAGTGGTATTATTGTGTTTCGCATCCACGGTTGGTCCCTCCCCATCGTGACGATCCAAGAGAGGTACCAGTTCCTATATATGATGCTGGATCATCTGATCCTGATTGGGCTCGTGTATCTACATTGATTCATCGCTATCTGAGACAGGTTAACGCTGAAGAGGAAGATCCACAGTTTACTGATTTATTTGAAGCTTTGCATATTTCTCGTTCACATTGATTTATGTATTAAGTTTTAGAACTGAATATAATAGACATAATATAAAATTCATGTTTTGATTACATATTTATGTTTTGAGTACATACTCATGCTAATACAGGTGTTAGTAATTGTCAATGTTGCATACGTCCTGCAAATCCTAACATCCAAGTAGTTGCTGTATGAGAACGATATTTCCTCCAATCTAATGTGACCGGTGGCAATGGAAACCCCTCTTTCATGTTAACTTGATAAAGTAAAATAATTAAAATATTAAGTCATATAAAATATTAAGTGAAATAATTAAAATATTAAGGCATATAACATAACTTGTCGTACAAAATACGTACCTGAACCCAATGATTGTGGTTAACAAAACCAATGCCATAAATAGAGACATTTGGTGAATGTGAACTTGTCATCGGAAAGAAAGTCATGCACGGATTGCCTAAACAAACAAGTACAACATTATAGCAATTCGCTATCAAGTAACCCATATCTGGTAGACTCAACCATTTTTTCAGGTGGCTGTGAACCAAAAGATTCTATCATTAAAGATTCTCTCACTTCTGACAACCGATTAGAAAATAACTTGTCATACAAAGTTGACCTATCCTTGTCTATTATTTCCAACCCCAACTCTCTGCGAACCATTGGCCAACCATCCTCACCATATCCATGCAATGATGCAATGACTCTAAATCCACAATTACCATCTGATTCAACATTAACTACATCTTCAATGTATGACCTAATATCATTAGGAAATTGAAGAATGAATTGTGGTTGCTTCTTTGATAATTTTAACTTCTTCGAAGTCTGTGATGATTGAGATTGCCTTTGTGAAGATTGAGATGCCTTATCAACATACTCATGATACGAAGGGTCCCTATAAACATCATATTCTGCTGGTTTTTACCCTTTCTTCTTCACTCCTCCTTTGGTTTTTAGTTTCTCAGGTGGTGGACACAATGGAGTCTGTCATACCCCAAAATTTGCCCATTAATATTTCAAGGCATTTTTCAGGGCACTCCGACTCGTTTTTTATGACACTGATCTTAAAGGAACGAAGGCCCAGCTCACGAATGACCCGAACTGGCCTGTTCGCTACACGCTCGCCTAGTGATAACATGAAATTATGTCATATTTTAGGACTTAATTCAATTAAATTTTATCATTATTTATTTCAGTTCACTTTATATTATTAGATATTACGCGGTATTTTCTTCCTATTTGTCTCAGGTGGCTTATTTGGAAGCACAAGTAAAAATGGAGGAAAAGAGGTGCAAAAAGGAGAGAAAACGAACCAAATAGCAAAGCCCAGCCCAAAGTACAACACCGGTGTTGCACCTGTGACGAGCGTCACAGAGGCTGTGACGAGCGTCACGCCTTGCACACCCCCTGTGACGGACGTCACACATGGTGTGACGAACGTCACACCATCCCCCTACTTTTTGGGCGCAAGTAACGCCTCAGAGACTTGAAGAGACGTTGAGGAGTGTTGGGCCCTATATCCACGCCATGCAATTAGCCACGTTGAAGACCTTTTGGCAGCAGACAGTTACTTAATGACACCAATATAAATAGCCACTTTGAAAACCTAAAGGGGGGGGGGGGGGGGGGGGGGGGGAGCTTTTCCACATTTTTTTTCTTTGCCGTTTTCACTTTTGCATATTTTCCTTTCCAGCAGCTTAGGCATTGTTTTTCCTACGAGTTCTACACTATTTCCCTTGCAATTTCCTATTTCCTTTTAGCATTTAGTTAATTCCTTTTCGCACAATAGTTTCTACAACGGAAACTATTGTGTACCTTTTTACCGGATCTAACCTTACGTTAGGATCTAGTTTATTTCCTTCGTTTAATTTGTTGTTTAGTTGAAGAATCCAGGAACAAACCCTACCGGCTTGTGGTGGAGTGTTCAGGACTACTGTTTAACTTATTCCGAGTAACCCTAAAGGAAACCCTGAAGGAAAAGCCGGCGGCACCGCTCAATTCGATCCGATCGGCCAATTCAAGATTGCAATTCAATTGCAAACAGGTTTGCGTTACTATCGCCGCTTTATGTTCCGAATTCACATGTGATACCATAATTGAATGCATAAATATATTTGAGGTTTTGCATGTGGACTTAAGTATGCCTGGATACCTTGAATTGTTGTAATGGATGCCGTTGTTTTTTTTCGCTCTGTTTTGATCTTTGCCCAGCTGACCTGTTTTATCATAACCATGCTCTGTTTACCTGATACTATTACTGCTTTGGTGCAACTCTTGATTGCATCCTGATTGGTATTCTAACCCGTTTGCTGAATTTTGTAAAGGCTCACATATCCCAGGAAAAGATTGTTGTTTAGGTCTTCCACTTTATTTGTGGGATACCCTTGTGAAGAGCTGCCCTAAATTGCTTAATTAATTTTAATGTATTAATTTTAATGTATTATTTTTAATGTATTGATTTTAATGTGGAGATTCATCCTAATTACCTAATTAACTTTAAAATATGACCTTTAAATATGTGATCTTGGACCTCTCTTTTGCCTTACGATATTACGGTATTACGGTCATGTCCCGCGAATGTAGGGATACACTTAGCAAAGACCCTTCGATTAAATCATCATAAAATAAATCATAGTCCCTCGGATGTTGCCTTCGAAAATACGATTTTGTCCCTCGATGACCCTTCGGTGTAGCCTACGGTTAAATGATGATCGTCCCTTCGAATGCTAAGGTATCCTTACAACTGTTGCCTTCAATGACCTATCGATGACCCTACGATGACCCTTAAACATCCAAAGGGTAAAATTACCTACTTCTCAATAGTAAGGACAATTTTACCCTCATAAGGATAGGAAATGCCCATAACGACCTTAGGAAGGTATAACTCTCAATTGCTGGATCATAACCTAAAACATTTTCCACCCCTCACACTTTGCAACGGTCGAAAACAGAAGATAACGTCCCCTATCCTAGAAAATCACCACTTGGTATACATTCATGCTAGAATCATTACCAAGTTACATTTTTCTAAACCGTCTTCAAAATCAAACGAGATAAACACTTTGTATACATTCATACGAGAATCATTACAAAGTTAAACTCTCTTTTCGAAACATTTTTTTAACAATTCACGAACACTTTTCAGACAAAAATATAAGTGATCCAGCAATTAAGAGCCCATGGATAACCATGGATACAAAGGGTGCTAACACCTTCCCTTTGTATAATGTACCTCCCGAACCCAAAAATCTATTAAGGTCTTTCCTGTTCTTTTCCACCTTTCCTTATTGGATAAAAGAAAAGTCGGTGGCGACTCTTGCTATCCGCGACATTGCGATAAAAAGCAAAACACCCTAAAGTCAGTTCACCGTATGACAGAACTGGCGACTCTGCTGGGGACACTTTAAAAAGAGAGGTTACCTTAAAAACAAGATCACTTATTCCAAATTGTCTGATTTACTTTTAAGGGATTGCTTGGGTATTTTTGAGTGAAAGATCCTACACCCGGGATCTAGTGTACCTTAGGTAAGTAGCAATAGATCATCGCGACTATCCGGCGTATACTGGAATGGTTAAAATGATGGCTACGGTTAATGTGACACTTTGGATGTCCTGATGTTCCTCATGTTTACTTGAGGAAAAATTTGACATTCGCGTGGTGTCATCAAAGCATTAACCAGACCTTTAGAACCCTAATTGACTCATCCTAGCCATTAGAAAGTAGTGAGATAACTGACTTCGGTTCCGACTGGGGTTGGTTGAGACTCGATACTACACTCTTTGAGATTGGACTTTAGGGAAGCTTTGGTCAACCACTTGGTGTTGCACTGAAGTGGACTTAAAAGAAGGTCAATGATTGGAGATCCTTCTAGAACCCGGTTACTATTCTAGGACAGGTTGAACCAACTAAACTTCAGTGGGGAGGGTACTTACCTGTGGAACTCATGCAAGCCTTAAAACCTAGGAATGATGGTTGTGTGACTTGTTTGTGCTTGTTATTTATTTAACCTCATAACATCATAACATCATGACATCATAACATTGAACTAACCATTTCAAGGACTTAGGGATTTAACTTTGCTCTGTTTTGTATGAAAAAAAAAACAAAAAAAAAAACAAAAAAAAACAAAAAAAAAAAGTTTCCCTTTTCGGTAGTTTATGCAAAGTTAAATTCCAAAAGGCCTTGAAAACATTTCATGCATTGCATAGCATAACATAGCATAACAGGTACTCTAAAGGGATCAGTGTTCTCACGGTTTTCCTCCACACAGAAAAATGGACCTCGAACAAACTGTCAAGGATCTCCATGCTCAGAATGCTCAACTCCAGGAGATGATCTTGAACTTATCCAGGGGGCAAGAGGAACTGAAAGCTCTCTTGCTCGAGAAAAAGAAAGACAAGAAAGCTGTGAGTTACATTAACCCGGGAAGAAGGCTTAAAGGACAGGCTGCGGGAATCAAAATCAGAATTCCGAAGGATCAAGAAGAGGAAACAGAGACAGATTCAGAAGATGAGAATGCTGATCCTTTCAACCCTGAGGATGACGATGAAGATTACGAGAATGAACAGTACTCTCCAAAAGATGGCAAGTACAAGTTGCTGGAAGAACGCATGCTAGCTATGGAAGGTCAGAAGGCGCCCGGTCTGGATTTTGAAAGTTTGGGTCTAGTCTCCGATGTGATCATTCCTCGCAAATTCAAGGTCCCCGCTTTCACTCAGTATGATGGGGCATCTTGTCCTCAGATGCATCTGAGAGCTTACGTGAGAAAGATTCAGCCGTATACCACTAATAAGAAGCTCTGGATCCATTTCTTCCAAGAGAGTCTGTCTGGCACACAATTGGAGTGGTATTATCAGCTCGAGAGCTCTGACATCCACACATGGACTGATTTAGCAACTGCTTTCTATAAACAGTACCAGTATAATTCTGAACTAGCGCCTACTCGGCTATAGTTGCAGAATATGACTATGGGATCTAAAGAAAGTTTCAAAGAATATGCTCAAAAGTGGAAGGATTTGGCTGGCAGAGTCAAACCCCCTATGACTGATCGAGAATTAGTGGACATGTTCATGAGCACACTGACTGGCCCATTCTACAGCCATCTATTGAGGAGTTCCTCATTGGGTTTCACTGAACTTATATTAACAGGTGAACATGTTGAAAGTGGCATTCGAAGTGGGAAGATACAGGCGACTATCTTTGATCCTCCGGAGACTCCTAATGGCATCACTGCCCCTCTGCCTAATCATGACGAGACTGTCAATGCTGTGGAAGATACTGATAACGATTATGACTTGGATAGCTGGATTTTCCCAACAATTGGTGACGGACCCAATAATTGGAAGGCTGAAGACACTATCCCGATTTCCTTTAGTCAGGAGTAATTGTTATTGCTATTTTTGTGTTTCAAAGCATTGTGTCTATACCCGGGGCATAATAGCTAATTTTTCAAAGGGTTTTGTCATTTTCATAAGCATATTCATATTCAATAGATCAATGGACTTTTTGCATTCAAATATTGCGCTCTTTATCTTTCCTGTCATTTTTCAAACAAGCTATGTTTTCTTGCACACACTCACGTAACAATTTGTCGATCCATATCCACTCTGGATCCTGTTGGTAATGACTCTGCTACTGTTCATTATGACTTTGAAAATCCGATCTACCAAGCCGAGGATGGAAGTGAGGAAGATTGTGAAGTCCCTGGAGAACTTGCCAGACTGGTACTACAAGAAGAAAAGACCATACAGCCGCAGGAGGAATCAATTGAAATTGCAATGGGTACTGAAATAGACAAGAAAGAAGTCAGAGGTTTCTTGGGGCACTCGAATTACATTGCCCGATTCATCCCACATTTGACTGCTACCTGCAAACCCATCTTCAAATTACCAAAAAAGAAAAATCAAGAGATGGTATGGAATGATGAATGACAAAATCAAGAAATATCTCCAAGAACCTCCAATTCTAATGCTACCAGTTGAAGGAAGACCTCTAATCATGTATTTGACCGTGTTAGAAAATTCAATAGGGTGTGCTGGGGCAACATGACGAGTCTGGTCGAAAAGAGCATGCCATACACTGCCTTAGCAAAAGGTACCGACTGTGAAACAAGATACTCACAGCTCGAGAAAGCTTACTGTGCTTTGGCTTAGGTTGCTCGCCGACTAAGACAGTATATGTTGAATCATACCACTTTATTGATTTCTAAGATGGATGCTATCAAATATCTACTTGAGAAACCTGCTGTCTCCTGAGAGAGTTATCACTGATAATGGTACTAAACTGAACTCTACACGCAGTTCAAAATAAAGCACCGTAACTCTTCTCCGTACCGGCCAAGGACGAACGGCGCTGTGGAGGCTGCTAACAATATCAAGAATATAACAATAACATACAAAGACCGGCAGGAGATGTTACCTTTTGCTCTTCATGGTTACCGCACTTCGACAGGGGCAACCCCTTTCTCTTTAGTCTATGGAATGGAAGCCGTTTTACCAGTGGAAGTTCAGATTCCCTCTCTAAGAATTGCGAAAGATGCAGGCTTAGATGAGGATGAATGGATTCAAACTCGACTCGATCAGATAAATCTGATTGATGAAAAGAGACTTGCGGCTGTTTGTCATAGGCAGATATATCAGAAGCGCATGACCCAAGCATTTAACAAAAAGGTCAAGAGACAGGTGTACCAACTTGGCGCCTTGGTGGTCAAGCGTATCATTCTACCACAAGGTGATCCCAGAGGCAAATGGACTCCCACACACGAAGGGCCATTTGTAGTTAAGAAGGTATTCTCTGGTGGAGCCATGATGCTTGCTACAATGGACGGCGAAGAGTTCCCGCATCCTGTGAACGCTGACATAGTAAAAAAAATACTACGCATAAAAGAGACCCGCTAGGTCGACGTACCTTGGCAAAAGTAAGGGCATCCCGGCGAACCAAAAGGGTTCGGGCAAAAATTAGGGATAAACATATAAAGACGTACACCCGGCAAGTCGAAAACCTGAAAAGGCGGCTTGAGCAAAAAAGGGTATCCTGGTGGACTGAAAACCTGAAAAGGCGGTCCAGGCAAAAATTAGGGATTAAAGCGTATGACTATGCCCCGTTCTCTGTCTGCTTCAACCAAGTTTCAAGGGACCGAACAAGCCAATCACTTCTATCCGACAGCAGGAGATGAGAGGCTTGAAGACATAATGACAGTGGTGGAATTAAAATCAATAGGGTCTTTTCTGCATAGCTTTCTCTTTATTTTCTTGGCAATTTCCTCTTACTAGGATTTCTGTCTCCTTGTACACAAATTGCCTGTTTATAGGCCCTCTTTCAAAATCAATACAATTTCATTTCCAAAAAGATGCTTTTGTTTTACTTTCTCTGTTTTGTTTGCGTAAACGTCCATTGATTTAACTTGAATTGATATATGCATTTGAATATGATCAATGTTTACAAAAAAAATTGCATGCTTAGAATAGTAATAGCAATTACTATACGACTTCAGGATCGAGGAGAAGGTCTAACCATGCTTTTCAATGAATCCGTTGCTAATTCTATTCCCCAACAAGAACCAACTATTTCCCAGAAGAGGTTGGCATCGCCAGACAGACTGGTCATCTCTCCCATCCCCAGCCGGGCTCTGTTGTGTGTTTCCACCATCAGACAGAAATCAAGCACCCCTAGCTAAGAAAGGGTCATCAACACAAATATCTCTGACCAGAAGACTTAGATTTATTCCCCCAGTAGAGCCCCCTGGAAGAACGCTTCAGACGCATAGTGCACTCATTTCACATCACATACCTACACACAATTTTCATTCCGCATCATATACATTACATTATTTCATAACATATACATGCATACAATGCTCGCATTTATTCCAGACGCATAATTCACTCATCACATCATTTCACAGCACACGCATGCATACAACATTTGCATCTCATGCATCATGACATGGCATGAAGCTAACTTTATTTTTCAGGTTAATTATCCTCTTGATACAATCAAAACAAAGGTCCATTCAGACGGACATCCTTATCAATTACATTCAGGATTCAACTACATCTTTCAGATATACTCCATGTCACCATTCATTCTGACATCCTCCTAACGATGGCATCCATAAGCCCATCCCAGACATTTATTGCAAATACAGCATATACAAATACTATCAGATATAGCCTAGCGTACGGTTCATTCTGATTCAGCTCAACATATGACTCCTTCAACTCAGATACGATCTAGCATACGATCCATTCTGACCTGCAACAACTCAGATACGATCTAACGGACGATCCATTCTGACCTTCAACCACTCAAATACAGTCTAATGTACGACCAAGTTAGACCTTCAAGTCCTCAGATTCTGCAGTGACAGTCTAATGTACGACCAAGTTAGACCTTCAAGTCAGATTCTGCAAAGATAGTCTAATGTACGACCAAGTTAGACCTTCAAGTCAGATTCTGCAGTGACAGTCTAATGTACGACCAAGTTAGACCTTCAAGTCAGATTCTGCAAATACAGTCTAACGTACGACCAAGTTAGACCTTCCAGTCATCAAATACAGTCTAATGTACGACCAAGTTAGACCTTCCAGTCATCAAATACAGTCTAATGTACGACCAAGTTAGACCTTCCAGTCATCAGATACAGTCTAATGTACAACCAAGTTAGACCAGATTCTGCTCAGTGACAGTTGTCGCATCCTGCGAAAAATCAACCGGCGAGACTCAAAATAAATACACACAGAGCCGCCACTAAACGTTATTTATCCCAAAACAGGGAAAGGAAACGCTCAGAGAAACCTGGAAAGACATGGTCTCACGACCAAGACAATGGGTTCGGGAGTCAGTTACGCGAGGGGAAGGTATTAGCACCCCTCACGTCCGTCGTACTCGACGGGATCCACGTCCTAGAATAAAGAAAAGGTTGCTAAAACATCACACACACACACGGGGAACGCAGGTGGGGTTAGGAGGAACGAGCTCGATAAGGTATCGCACCTTATGCCTACATATCTTGTCTGGAACAAGAATCAGAGCCACTGTAGTTCGGCTTACGCACGCCAAACAACACAAAACAACACAAACAAGCAAAAGGGCAAACGTGGAGCCCGACAGCCAATCACTGGGCTTACGTCGGCATCCGAACCAAAACACGCTCAAAACGGCAAACGTGGAGCCCGACTGCCAATCACTGGGCTTACGTCGGCATCCGAGCCAAAACACAATCAGATAACAAGTAAACACACGCAAAAAAGAAAAAGGTTGCCCGGAGTGGTCTCGCACGACCACCTGCCTACATACCTCGTCTGGCACGAGGATCAGGGCGATGTAGTTCCCCTGAAAGGGACTAAATTGCTAACCAGAAACCGGGGAAAAACACACAATTAGGGAGCTGAGACTCGAGCCTAATGTTGTCATGCATCGTTAACCCTAAGTTCGGTTTTCTATCCTACTTGCATAAGCAAACTAACCTAACCAGGAAAGAAGCTAGCACACAAGCATACCATCATATATCAACATTAAATGAGAACAGGCATCTCAAACAAACATGTCAATCAAATAATCACAAAACACCCACTATAACCAAACAAGAGGCTCAATCAATGGGGTTTGACCGCCGAAGCGAGTCGTCTGTACAGGCTGTGTTTGCTCTTAACCTTGCCATTACGAGGCTAAGGTGAAGCAGATGATGGGATGAAGTGAGGATCAGACCTCACAGCTCTTATCCCTAACCAGGGAGAGCTGACAAATGAGCATGGGTCCAGAATAGGGGAACCCTTCTATACTCGATGACTCAGACACAATGTGCACTGCACAGGATCTTGGGCTTTTGATCTCAATGCTACAACCATGTAATGGGAGCAAGGAGAAGACTCAACTGAATAGTGGGGGGTAGGCTGCATACCCCTACCTTCCACCAATTGCCTTCTTTGAAGGACTTTTCCTGCTTGGGCTTAAAAATAAACAAACACAATCATTGCCTCTTAAGGAGGACTTCAGACATTTATTTGCCCGGCCCTGTAACAGCCGGGTCTCCAGACTACATGAAGTCAAGAAGACCTACCTCAATGCAAGTTGCTTAAGCAACGCAAAGCAAAAGTTCACAAGGAACTGAGCAACTAAAGTACCTGGAAACAGTCAAACACAGTTAGTAATCCGGCAGACAAACTGTAAACAGCAAGTTCAATCAATCAAACTATACAAGTTATGCACAAACAAAGCAAGCCAAAGCTCAAGCCTATGCTTCACAACCTACAAAACAATGCTATGTTAGTATACAAACATCAACAACATCAATTAAAATAGATTTGGACCATTATCCATGTGCCTTGCTTTTTGATCCTGAAAAATCAAGCAAATATTAGCAACTAGACCACTAGGCCAAGCCTAGGGTCCAAAAGCAAGAAAAATTTTAAAACAGCAAGGCATTCATCAACCAACACCAAATTATCATCAAACAAGAGCAAACATCATTGGTCTTATGTTTATATCATCCATCATGTTCAATTCATGCACAAAACAATTCAACTTAGCTCAAATGAAGCATCAAACATGCAAACAGAATTATTGCATTCAAATCCACACCAAAACATATCCGAAAATTCTCAAATTAATTATGCCTAAACAGGGACTATTCAAGGTCTACCATGTCAAATTTGAGCTTAAGATTTGGGCAAATGGAACTATGTCAATGAAAATCAACAAAACAGACACAATCACATGCTTCAATTCACAACATTAATACATGCTTCCACTTCAAAAATTCATAACTCAATGAAAACAAAAAAGAAATGGATGAGACCAAAACAGGGAGGTCCTAAGCGTGTGTCTACTACAAGCATATCAAATTTCATGATCATACAGTACCACATGAGGATTTCCCAATCAAATTACCAACCTATGTCACATGGACTTGCACAAATGACCACCAGAAATGAAAAATCATGATCAAATTGAAAATGCAATGTAAAATTCCAAAAAAATTCATACAACATCTCAACATGCCAACCAATCATCATGCAAAATTTCAATCAATTCCAACAAGTATAGGTCACTCAAAAAAATCCAGCAAGTTGACATAATGAGGTGTGACACAAATTGTCACACCTAAGTTCCAGAATTTGCTGCTCATTGACCAGGTATCTAAAATTCACAAAATTTACATGTAAATCACCATTGGCCTGTCTACAATCACCACAAAAATTTTCAAGAATTTATTTAACGGCATGTGCATTTCGTGATCAAATTGGTGAAATGTATCAAAAATGGACACATGTGAAACAAGTCTAAGTCAAACAAGATATTTGCCATGCACAACTTTGACCAATAGGTCAAAAAATCCTACACTCATCAACAAAGTCATAGAAAAAATCCTCACATTTTTATGAATTTTCTACAATTTTTATGATTTTTTCAATGTGTTAATGATTTTTTGTGAATTAAGCAAATTAATTAAAACTGCACAGTGGCAGTATTGTAAATAAAACAGGCGCGGGAGGGAAACCTCCAGTTTGAATTTTCAAATGCTTTTTCAGATCAAACTGCGCTTCAGCTCATCTTCTTCATAAATATTTTCCAGAAATTCCAAAACATGAAGAACACGAAATGTTTACAGAAATGGACATGGCTATATCCGTTGAACTCGTCTTTCCACATACAATCCGAATATGCAATCTATTTATCCTAATTGTTCCTCTATCACACGAATCGTGCAACCTAGGGTTTACTACCAAAACTTCGAATCCAGATTCCATGAGCTATAATCCACCATTCCTAAAACTAATCATACCACTGAACTCCACATGAAAGGAACTTTAAAACGCACATAAGCTACACATAAATCGTGAGATTCGAAAAGTTACGAAACCTGGAATGGCAGCGCGAGAATCGGACGAGTTCGTGTGTTTTGACCTTCAACAGCTCGACTAGAAGCTCCAGGAAGATGAAGGATACGCTCAAGTACAATTGATGTTGCTCCTATTGCATGTAATCGTGATTCACCATTGGAGGAACTCGAAAATGCAGCTGCGATTTCATACTCCTCTCCCTCCAAATCATCAAAACAGCTTGAGAGGATGATTATGTGGATTCAAACCAAAAGGAATTTCGAACTTTGGTGTAGAATTGATGAAGAACTTTGAGATTGAAGATGTTGAGTTCTTGAGCAATCTTGAGAGAATGAAGAAATTTCAGATCCAATCTTGGTAATTGTGAGAGTCTGTTATGATTAGGCCATGATTATGAATATATACATCCACTTAATCCATCACTAATCCACTTAATTAACAATTTGGAGTGTTAAGTGAAATGTAATTTTTGCAAATGAGGGCAAATTGGTCAATACACAATGACAGCACATGCCAGCTCACAATTAGTTCCAACATGTCCAAAACACCATATGTGAAGTGTAGAAACAATTCCCATTGCAATTGGTCATGTATTTCTCAAACTCACCATGTATTTGCAAAATGTCCATTTTTGTCATTCCCATTTTTCAAGCCAAAACTCAAACCATGTGCATTAACCATGAAATGAATATTCAAACACACTTAAAATGTCATTCCTGAGGTGTTGGAAAAGTCCCATTCAAAAATTCCCAATATTTTGACATTTGGACAATTTTGCCCCTGGTCCAATTCAGCTGTCCAGTTGAAAAGTGACTTTTTGCCTGGGCCATTTTTGGGAAAATCCAATGATGCACTCTCAAAGTACATGTCAAATGGAGTTTGTGCATATAAAGAACTTGCAATTTGGACAAACCATGTGGAAGTTATGGCCTCCTGATTACGGGTCTTTTCTGAAATTCACTGAGCCATATCTTGCAAACCGTACATTGGATTTTCAAGTTCTTGGACTTTTTGGAAAGGTGAGAGCAAGATCTACAACTGTCATGTTGAACAATTTTTCATTTGAAGCTTCCTTGGACTTCTGTTTATGAGGTCAAAAACTTTCCATTTTTGGAAACTTCAGTTACAAGTCACTTTCTATTTTTGGCAGTTTTTGTCCTGACTTGATTTTCTTCATTTTTAAGCTTTGAGATGTCATTTAACACTTATTCCAACATGAATGAAGTGTCTCCAACTCATTTCCACCTCCACATCCATCAGATCATGTACAGTTGACCACAGTTGACTTTTCATCTGATAGATGAATTTGGCAATGCACAGATCAATTTAAGCCCCAATCTTCAACTGAAATGCCTCAAGCATGAAACCCTAGCTTCAATAATCACAATATAACCATAGAATGATCCTCAAAACCATCATAAACCCCATCTCCTGATCCAGCCCTGATTGGCCCAATACAACTGATTAGGTTGACCAGTGGTCAAAACCCTAATCTCAAAGAATTTTCTTCAATCTTCTGATGACACCCAATCATGATGATGATGATGTATCAATTCAAACAAGATGAAGACCAATATCCTTGGAAATCATGAAACCCTAATTCACAGTCCAATCCTCAGATGGCCCATGATCAGTCATTAAACCCTAGGCTTGCCTTTGACTTCCTCATCTTCTGATCAAGACTTGAGAGGATAGCTTGCACAATGTAACCACATGATATGCAATATGAAATGCCTAATGACCTAAAATGAAATGCAAATATGTTAATGCTAGTCCCAAGAGAGGAGGGCAAATTTTGAGGTGTTACAGCTGCCCCTATTCAATCCACTGTGAACCTGTCGATACGAAATAGCCTCGGCTTTCGGATGATCAGGATGAAGAGTGATTGAATACCAAGAACAGACGAACAATTTGCACTCTGATGGGATATAATTAACAGCGCCTGTCAGCAGCGGCGAAGAAACAAACTCTGAACGTCGACCTGGATACCAAAATAAATGGTAACACAGGGATAACCATGGTCTGATCACCACACATCCGCTCGGGATTGTCAATTCTTCTTTTTTCTTCTTGAACCCAACTCCGAGGGATCACTCGACGGCCGAACATGGTCCGAATCCTCTATCAAGTCGGCTGGACTGGGGTACCCACCCGAAAATTTTCTCTTCTTCTACCTGGTCCGAAAACCACTTCGGTCTGAACTCCGAAAAACTGGCCTGAATACCATAAGTGCTTCAACCTGAAAGTCGGAAACTTCACTAATCACCACTCTAAGGGCAACACGTCAGAGGGTACACCTTCAACCAGACACTGACTGATGACTGGGAAGAAACTCGACGTTTACTGAACATCGGACGATGATGTTTACTGACACCAAAAAAAGCTCGACCAGACATTAACTAATGACCGGGAGGAAACTCGATGTTTACAGGCACCGAACAATGATGTTGACATGACATCAAACAATGATGCGGACAGCCATCAAACAATGATGCGGACAGACATCAAACAATGATGCGGACAGACATCAAACAATGATGCGGACAGACATCAAACAATGATGCGGACAGACATCAAACAATGATGCGGACAGACATCAAACAATGATGCGGACAGACATCAAACAATGATGCGGACAGACATCAATCAATGATGCGGACAGACATCAACAATGATGCGGACAGACATCAATCAATGATGCGGACAGACATCAAACAATGATGCGGACAGACATCAAACAATGATGCGGACAGACATCAAACAATGATGCGGACAGACATCAAACAATGATGCGGACAGACATCAAACAATGATGCGGACAGACATCAAACAATGATGCGGACAGACATCAAACAATGATGCGGACAGACATCAAACAATGATGCGGACAGACATCAAACAATGATCGACCAAACACTTACTGATGTCTGGGAAGAAACGGTGGTTCCAAACTCCCAATGCTGAACTCCTCGGAGCATCGTCTTCGCTGTCAGACAAAACCAAACCTCAAGCGGTAATCACGGCTTGAATCGCGCTGATCGCGTAACGACTTCTGACTGTATCCCCATCTCTGTCCGACGGGAACATTTCCTCCAATATCGCACTACTGGGGAACATTGCTGATCTGACGTTGTGATGCTAATCTCCTCAGAGTAACATCTTCACCTTTGGTGAACCCCAAATCTTCAAGCGGTAACCACAGTTTGGGTTGCGTTGAATACATCCCTTTTCCATCTCCGTCCGACGGAAGGAGTCTTCTCCAGTGTCGTACCACTGGGACAATACCTGTGATCCAATCATGAGACTATACTACTCGGAGTAACACTTTCATTTTCGGGCAAAATACCTCTCAAACAGTAACCACGGCTTGAGACTAGCTGACGTTTGCAATGATGCATGCTTGATTTCTTCTGCGTAATGCTCCATAATTATGGAAATGCTACGCGATTATTTATTTTTCTATGCAATATGCAATGCTTATTCTACATGATGAATGCATAAAAATATCCCCCTCAAGGGAATTTTCTGGGGAAAACGAGACTCTCTGCTGAGGAACTCGCCACTGCTCCGATTTCCACCCTGCCGGGGATAGCACTGCTGCTAGGAAATAGACAACCCTTGCTGGGGATACAGATCCTTTGCACCCAACCCTCTCGAGGACATGCTGGGGAATACCTCCTTTGCACCCCACCCTCTCGAGGACATGCTGGGGATACAGATCCTTCACTGCACTCTGTGGGAATACCACAGTCTTTGACTTGCTGGGGATATAGATCCCAACTCTGCTTTGGGAACCCTCACAGATACTCCCGCTGGGGAAAAGAGCAATCTTCAACCTGCTGGGGGAATACCATCCAGACCCTGCTAGGGGAACGACAACTACTCCGCTGGGGAGGACCCAATCAATCCACATGTAGGATACCCTCGGCTGGGGATGCAGATATTCGTCTGCTACAGAAACTCGTTCAATCCACTGGTAGAATGAACACTGTTGGAGAGATATGTCATTGAAAAAACCCGCTCCACTCGGGGACTAGCTGGGGAGATGAGAAAAGTGGGTACAACACCCATCGACTCGTCGAACCATGCTATCCACCTCCTACTTTCGCATCAGCTTTCCACTTTTGAGAACCCCCAGACTCATCTGGACCTTTTCTGCTCCATCATTTTGTATTCCAAGTCGCTCCGCGCTCGACGAGAGACGTACTCCTGGGATTTATACATAAATTTCAATTTTCCGACTTTGAAGAGTCTTCTTGATTAATTTCAATGGTCGTCGGACGTCTCTCGTCGCCTCTCCATTCCTCCTTCATCCCTGATCGAACTCTGCGGGGAATCACAAACTTGCAAGTCTCTCGACTTTGAAGAGTCTTCTTGATTATCATCAAGGCTCGTCATACGTCGCAACGTCGCAACGTCGTTTCTTCATACGTTCGTCCCTGATCGGACTCTCATGGGGATCTCCCTTGTCAAAGCTTCCACATCACAACCTGCAAGTGAGTGAAAAACATCTAACAGTTCCTGCAAAACAGATCGTTAGATAAAACCGTGCCCCAGGCGTGTCAAGATTTCAACACTTGGGTCACTCAACCTTCCAAATAAGATTTCAAGCTCTCAATCTTATAAACATGCATCGGAAGGAACCTGTATGTGTTAAAATGCAAAGATTCTTTATCAAAAATAATTGGATGTTCTTGCAATCAAAACGGTAATGAAAAACAAAAACAAAATTATTTGACTGAATGTGCATTTTGTTGATTTGAAAAGTGTGGCTCAAATGAGCAATACAAAAGGAAGCAATTCCTGAAAAGAGGTAATTGCGCTCAAAAGGAAAAATCTATCCTAATGGCAATGTGAAACCCGTGATCTCATCGAGTTCCAACTCGGTTACACCCCATATGTCCTCAGACTCTCCGCGCTTTCTGCTTTCTGAACAAGACAATTCTGACTGATCCCTACCGGGTATTATCCATGATGCTTTAACCAAAGCGCAAACGATCATGCTAGACGCAGTTGTTCGTTTCAATCCCTCTTTTGCCTGGACCGCCCTTTCAGGTTTTCAGTCCACCGGGATACCCTTTTTTGCCCAAGTCGCCTTTTCAGGTTTTCGACTTGCCGGGTGTACATTTTCATTTTATCCCTAATTTTTGCCCGAACCTTTTTTCTGTTTTTGGTTCGCCGGGATGCCCATTTTTGCCTGGACTATTTTATTCTTTTCGTCCAGCGGGTCTTTTTATACGAAGTATTTTTTAACTGCGTCCGCATTCACAGGGGATGGAAAATCCTCGCCATCCATGGTCGTTAACAACAAGGCTCCACCAGAGAAAACCTTCTTGACCACGAATGGACCTTCATAATTGGGTGTCCATTTGCCCCTTCGATCGTTTTGAGGAGGAAGGATCCTTTTCAGCACCATATCACCTACGTGATATACCCGAGGTCGTACCTTCTTGTCAAAAGCACGCTTCATCCTTTGCTGGTATAACTGCCCATGACAGATGGCTGCGAGCCTCTTCTCTTCAATCAAGCTCTCTGAGTGAGAAAGGCGTTTGCCCCAGTAGACGCACTGAAATTCGATACCCAGGATACCAGTTTCCTACTCAATCACACCGTTGGTGCATTCCATCGTGCCCCAGGAAGCACTACCTTATTCACCTTATCCTCCCCCATCAGACATCAGAATCCGTTCGGATTTAGGGTCAGGCCCCTCCTCCGGGATCGGTCACTCTCAATCTTTCGATTAGAGTACCTCGAGATGTCCTCATCAGGGAACTCATACTTCATCGGTTGATAACTCTCTACGGGTTGTTGAACAATGTAATCAGACAATACACCCCTTGATTGTTTTCTGAACGGTGTATCGAATATCGCATTCAATCAAAATCATTTGCCCTCTCGCAACCCGTCCGGTCATTGCTGGCTCTTTCAGAAATCTACCTGATCAGATCCATCTCGAAATCCACAAAGTGGTATGAATCAGCATATACTGTCTCAGTCGGCGAGCAGCCTATGCCAAAGTACAGCAAGTTTTCCCGAGCAGTGAATGTATTGTTTCACAGTCGGTAAACTTTTTGCTAAGGTAAATTGCATGCTCTTTTCGACAAGACGCGTCATGCTGACCCAATACACCTCGTAGACCCCTCGAAGGCCGTCAAGTACAGATTGACAATTGCTCTTTCCACAGGAGACATCGGAATCAGAGGTTCCCGCGATTTTTCTTTTATTTTTTCAATGCCCATTGGCAACCATTATTTCACCTGACCGTTTGATTTTTTTTTTCAACACCTTGAATATAGTTTCGCACGTGGCTGTTAGATGAGATATGAACCATGACAGGTAGTTCAATCTTTCTAAGAAACCACGACCCTCTCTTTTTCTTTCTCGGTTCAGGCGTTTCTCTTATTGTTCTTTTTTTTTTTTTTTTTTTTTTTTTTTTAAGCAGGATGAACCCCGATTCCTCCCTTATAATGAACCCCCAGCAGCTTACCGGCTCGCACTCTGATAGTGCACTTACTCGAATTCAACCTCAGTTTGAATTATCTCACCAGATTACTCAACTTGGTCAGATCCACCAGATGCCCCTCTTCTGCTTGGGACTTTGCTATCATGTCATAGCATTCGATTTCAACTTCATGATGAATCACATCATGAAACAAAGTCACCATGGCTCTCTGATACAGGCACTGGCGTTCTGCTTCTCCAGAGGACAATCTTCTTTCCATGGTAGCTTGTGCACAACGGCATTGGTATCCGCCCTGGCATATCCTGACACGACCAGGTGAAGGCATCCACATGCTCTTTCAACAAGGCTACCATTCTGTTCTCGATTCGCCTCTGAAGCGGCCCCATTTTCCTATTTCCTTCCTGACCTCGGCGGTGCTTGGAATAACAATCTCAACCCGCTTCACTTGCGGCTGAATCACCTTCTCCTCTTGTTTAAACAACCTGGCTAATTCCAGCAGATCACAATCTTCTTCGTCTTCTTCTTCAGCAAGATAGATCGGTTTGTCGAAGTCATATGAGGTGTAACCAAATTGTTATCAATGAGATTCGGAGAATTATTTTTGAAGTTGGGACGAGACAAATCAAAAAGGAAAAAAATGAAAATAAACATTGCCATTTTTATTTGTTTTTAAACTGCAAAAATAAATGAAAAACAGGGAACACCGCTTTTTGACTGAAAAACATCCATTTATTAATGATGCAGAAATGCAAATTTAAACATGAGGTGGCCCTTACAATGAACCATTACGCGTCGGGCAACACGTATGGCTTTCATGCAGATAAAGACTGAAAACAAGAAATTATTACTCTTCAGGACGAGTGTCAGTGATGATCTTGTTTAGGCCTTCCAGCTTCTTGGTACACACGGCTTTATCCAACCATCAAACTCGCAGTTACCATCAGTCTCTTCACCCACTGTATAGGCGTGACCTGAATCTTCAGCAATTGCACTCACCATCGCCTGACCATGTGCCGACATGGGATTGGCATTAACATTCAATGACAATGTAAAATTGAGGGCCTTGGAATCCACCAGGTCTTGGACAACATTCTTGAATGCTCTACAGCCATCAATGTTATGCCCCGGTGTTCCAGAATGAAATTCACACTGGGCGTTCTCATCATAGTTAGGTGGCCTCTGATCCGTTCTCATCGGAACCATCGCCCTCGGCTGAACCAACCCAAGATCCATCAGCTTTTTGAACAGAACCGCATATGTCACGGGTGGCTTGTCAAAATAGCGATCAATCCCTTTTCCTTTCACCTGATATTCGACTCTCTGTTGAGGTGGCTGACGTTGTTGTCGTACTGACTGATTACCAGCAGGAATGGTTACAGCAGCAGTGTGCTGGTAGTAACGATCCCTACTGTGTCCTCTCTGGGCATACACAGCACTTGATTCACCCTCATTCTGACGCTGACCGTTCCCGAATGGCTTTTTCGATCCTGATGACGAAGCATTACCTTGTATGTTCCCCATCTTCAGCCAGTCTTCAATCCTCCCCACCTTTTCGGCAATTACTTTCTGCCCCAAGGCGAACTCTTTCATGACATTGATCAGCTCTCCCATCTTCTCTTTCAGCTCGAGAATGTCTGTGTTGGGAAGATCCATGAGTCTGGGAGTATTGCGTCTGGTGTAATATCTGTGAGGACGTGTTGAGTGCAAAGGGATGACTCTACGAGCGCGAGCAATGATTCCTGCAAAACAGCAAACAGGTTAATATGCATGAATGCAACGTCTATCCATATGAGGAAGCCTCTGTCCTTCGATCCTGGTTTCATCGAGACAGATAATATTTCACCGATAACATTTTGACATCCAGATGTCTCTCAACCAGATTCTCAATCCATAATACTCCCCATATGGCCAGACGTGAGTTTGATGCAGATGAATGCAAAATGAGAATGATGCAGATGTATGCAATGCACTGGATTGCCATCCTCCAAGTCATCTGATCCTCTGTTGCTCTGAATCACAGCCCGGATCTCTGAACCGATCATAACCATCTGAGGAGTGTACAATCATCAATCAGACCCACGGGTTCCGAAATAAACGGAAGACAGATACATCATCATCATCACTGCACCATCTCTGAGCAGATACCACAATCATCTGAATCGGCCCAGGGAATCCTGAAATAAACGGATCCCCACTGATAAATATCTCGGCCCGGGGAATCCTGAAATAAACGGATCCCCACTGATAAATCACGGACAGCACTCCGGCGTCTCTGAAATAAACGGCCATAAATCCGACTTATAAATAGGACCCACGGAACAAATAGTCACCATCTGAATCCATCTGATCATGCATCTGAAAGAAAACACCCTCCCCTCACAGGTAAATTCTAAACAGGTCATCCTAAGGCGGATAATAGTCTCGACAATCGGGCGGAGATACTCAATGGGTTTGCCCTTTCGGGTGTGCCATTGCAGCTCTCCTGAGATCGTCTAAACCAAAGATCCGGGAAATGATCGGTCACCAGAGTCAACAGCCCAAAAGAGATAACCCAACCAAAGTGGAAAAGCCCACTGGAAGAGCATTTCTCAGATGAACCTCGTCCGGCTTGTGGTATGTCACGTCGCAACATCATGCCCAACCGACATGTGAGCGACGCGAGACCACGCTAATCCTAGGTGTATACTCGGGCTTGGGTTTTAGCCCCACTCAGAACACCCACCCCAAACAGAGGAAACACCTGCACGGAGGACAGCAACATGATAGTATGATGCATGCAGACATTAATGCAAATATAGATACACACTGGTTAGAATAATAAATGCAATAAATAACACACAACAAGCAACCTAAACTAATCCTAGAACGCTAGGAGAGACTCGCTTAGGGAAGATGGACCAGCACAGGTCTACATCTCGTATTCCCCAGCAGAGTCGCCAGCTGTCGCATCCTGCGAAAAATCAACCGGCGAGACTCAAAATAAATACACACAGAGCCGCCACTAAACGTTATTTATCCCAAAACAGGGAAAGGAAACGCTCAGAGAAACCTGGAAAGACATGGTCTCACGACCAAGACAATGGGTTCGGGAGTCAGTTACGCGAGGGGAAGGTATTAGCACCCCTCACGTCCGTCGTACTCGACGGGATCCACGTCCTAGAATAAAGAAAAGGTTGCTAAAACATCACACACACACACGGGGAACGCAGGTGGGGTTAGGAGGAACGAGCTCGATAAGGTATCGCACCTTATGCCTACATATCTTGTCTGGAACAAGAATCAGAGCCACTGTAGTTCGGCTTACGCACGCCAAACAACACAAAACAACACAAACAAGCAAAAGGGCAAACGTGGAGCCCGACAGCCAATCACTGGGCTTACGTCGGCATCCGAACCAAAACACGCTCAAAACGGCAAACGTGGAGCCCGACTGCCAATCACTGGGCTTACGTCGGCATCCGAGCCAAAACACAATCAGATAACAAGTAAACACACGCAAAAAAGAAAAAGGTTGCCCGGAGTGGTCTCGCACGACCACCTGCCTACATACCTCGTCTGGCACGAGGATCAGGGCGATGTAGTTCCCCTGAAAGGGACTAAATTGCTAACCAGAAACCGGGAAAAACACACAATTAGGGAGCTGAGACTCGAGCCTAATGTTGTCATGCATCGTTAACCCTAAGTTCGGTTTTCTATCCTACTTGCATAAGCAAACTAACCTAACCAGGAAAGAAGCTAGCACACAAGCATACCATCATATATCAACATTAAATGAGAACAGGCATCTCAAACAAACATGTCAATCAAATAATCACAAAACACCCACTATAACCAAACAAGAGGCTCAATCAATGGGTTTGACCGCCGAAGCGAGTCGTCTGTACAGGCTGTGTTTGCTCTTAACCTTGCCATTACGAGGCTAAGGTGAAGCAGATGATGGGATGAAGTGAGGATCAGACCTCACAGCTCTTATCCCTAACCAGGGAGAGCTGACAAATGAGCATGGGTCCAGAATAGGGGAACCCTTCTATACTCGATGACTCAGACACAATGTGCACTGCACAGGATCTTGGGCTTTTGATCTCAATGCTACAACCATGTAATGGGAGCAAGGAGAAGACTCAACTGAATAGTGGGGGTAGGCTGCATACCCCTACCTTCCACCAATTGCCTTCTTTGAAGGACTTTTCCTGCTTGGGCTTAAAAATAAACAAACACAATCATTGCCTCTTAAGGAGGACTTCAGACATTTATTTGCCCGGCCCTGTAACAGCCGGGTCTCCAGACTACATGAAGTCAAGAAGACCTACCTCAATGCAAGTTGCTTAAGCAACGCAAAGCAAAAGTTCACAAGGAACTGAGCAACTAAAGTACCTGGAAACAGTCAAACACAGTTAGTAATCCGGCAGACAAACTGTAAACAGCAAGTTCAATCAATCAAACTATACAAGTTATGCACAAACAAAGCAAGCCAAAGCTCAAGCCTATGCTTCACAACCTACAAAACAATGCTATGTTAGTATACAAACATCAACAACATCAATTAAAATAGATTTGGACCATTATCCATGTGCCTTGCTTTTTGATCCTGAAAAATCAAGCAAATATTAGCAACTAGACCACTAGGCCAAGCCTAGGGTCCAAAAGCAAGAAAAATTTTAAAACAGCAAGGCATTCATCAACCAACACCAAATTATCATCAAACAAGAGCAAACATCATTGGTCTTATGTTTATATCATCCATCATGTTCAATTCATGCACAAAACAATTCAACTTAGCTCAAATGAAGCATCAAACATGCAAACAGAATTATTGCATTCAAATCCACACCAAAACATATCCGAAAATTCTCAAATTAATTATGCCTAAACAGGGACTATTCAAGGTCTACCATGTCAAATTTGAGCTTAATTGGGCAAATGGAACTATGTCAATGAAAATCAACAAAAACAGACACAATCACATGCTTCAATTCACAACATTAATACATGCTTCCACTTCAAAAATTCATAACTCAATGAAAACAAAAAAGAAATGGATGAGACCAAAACAGGGAGGTCCTAACGTGTGTCTACTACAAGCATATCAAATTTCATGATCATACAGTACCACATGAGGATTTCCCAATCAAATTACCAACCTATGTCACATGGACTTGCACAAATGACCACCAGAAATGAAAAATCATGATCAAATTGAAAATGCAATGTAAAATTCCAAAAAAATTCATACAACATCTCAACATGCCAACCAATCATCATGCAAAATTTCAATCAATTCCAACAAGTATAGGTCACTCAAAAAAATCCAGCAAGTTGACATAATGAGGTGTGACACAAATTGTCACACCTAAGTTCCAGAATTTGCTGCTCATTGACCAGGTATCTAAAATTCACAAAATTTACATGTAAATCACCATTGGCCTGTCTACAATCACCACAAAAATTTTCAAGAATTTATTTAACGGCATGTGCATTTCGTGATCAAATTGGTGAAATGTATCAAAAATGGACACATGTGAAACAAGTCTAAGTCAAACAAGATATTTGCCATGCACAACTTTGACCAATAGGTCAAAAAAATCCTACACTCATCAACAAAGTCATAGAAAAAATCCTCACATTTTTATGAATTTTCTACAATTTTTTATGATTTTTTCAATGTGTTAATGATTTTTTGTGAATTAAGCAAATTAATTAAAACTGCACAGTGGCAGTATTGTAAATAAAACAGGCGCGGGAGGGAAACCTCCAGTTTGAATTTTCAAATGCTTTTTCGGATCAAACTGCGCTTCAGCTCATCTTCTTCATAAATATTTTCCAGAAATTCCAAAACATGAAGAACACGAAATGTTTACAGAAATGGACATGGCTATATCCGTTGAACTCGTCTTTCCACATACAATCCGAATATGCAATCTATTTATCCTAATTGTTCCTCTATCACACGAATCGTGCAACCTAGGGTTTACTACCAAAACTTCGAATCCAGATTCCATGAGCTATAATCCACCATTCCTAAAACTAATCATACCACTGAACTCCACATGAAAGGAACTTTAAAACGCACATAAGCTACACATAAATCGTGAGATTCGAAAAGTTGCGAAACCTGGAATGGCAGCGCGAGAATCGGACGAGTTCGTGTGTTTTGACCTTCAACAGCTCGACTAGAAGCTCCAGGAAGATGAAGGATACGCTCAAGTACAATTGATGTTGCTCCTATTGCATGTAATCGTGATTCACCATTGGAGGAACTCGAAAATGCAGCTGCGATTTCATACTCCTCTCCCTCCAAATCATCAAAACAGCTTGAGAGGATGATTATGTGGATTCAAACCAAAAGGAATTTCGAACTTTGGTGTAGAATTGATGAAGAACTTTGAGATTGAAGATGTTGAGTTCTTGAGCAATCTTGAGAGAATGAAGAAATTTCAGATCCAATCTTGGTAATTGTGAGAGTCTGTTATGATTAGGCCATGATTATGAATATATACATCCACTTAATCCATCACTAATCCACTTAATTAACAATTTGGAGTGTTAAGTGAAATGTAATTTTTGCAAATGAGGGCAAATTGGTCAATACACAATGACAGCACATGCCAGCTCACAATTGGTTCCAACATGTCCAAAACACCATATGTGAAGTGTAGAAACAATTCCCATTGCAATTGGTCATGTATTTCTCAAACTCACCATGTATTTGCAAAATGTCCATTTTTGTCATTCCCATTTTTCAAGCCAAAACTCAAACCATGTGCATTAACCATGAAATGAATATTCAAACACACTTAAAATGCCATTCCTGAGGTGTTGGAAAAAGTCCCATTCAAAAATTCCCAATATTTTGACATTTGGACAATTTTGCCCCTGTCCAATTCAGCTGTCCAGTTGAAAAGTGACTTTTTGCCTGGGCCATTTTTGGGAAAATCCAATGATGCACTCTCAAAGTACATGTCAAATGGAGTTTGTGCATATAAAGAACTTGCAATTTGGACAAACCATGTGGAAGTTATGGCCTCCTGATTACGGGTCTTTTCTGAAATTCACTGAGCCATATCTTGCAAACCGTACATTGGATTTTCAAGTTCTTGGACTTTTTGGAAAGGTGAGAGCAAGATCTACAACTGTCATGTTGAACAATTTTTCATTTGAAGCTTCCTTGGACTTCTGTTTATGAGGTCAAAAACTTTCCATTTTTGGAAACTTCAGTTACAAGTCACTTTCTATTTTTGGCAGTTTTTGTCCTGACTTGATTTTCTTCATTTTTAAGCTTTGAGATGTCATTTAACACTTATTCCAACATGAATGAAGTGTCTCCAACTCATTTCCACCTGATGAGAGGAGATGAATGCAAAAAGAATCTCGAAAATTGGTTGAGATTTGATGAAGTTTGATGAAGTTTTGTGTTTATGGTGTTCTTGAGATTTTGAGAGAAAACTTGAGAATTTGGAAAGTTTGAGATCCAATCTTGGTGAATGTGAAATTCAGTTATGATTAGAATGTGTTTAGGTTTATATATGAATGCTTAATCACCAATTAATCATGTAATTAGCCAAATTGGAATTGTTAGTGAAAATGTGAAATTTCAAGTGAGGGCAAAAATGGAATTTCACTATGCCAGCTAGTGCCACCTGTTTTGACAGCACATACACCTTTCAATTATCACATGTGAGCTGTAGAAACTTGCCTCATGCTCATTGGTTGTGTAAATCTCAAAATCACCATGTATTTGCAAAATGTCCATTTTTAGCACTTTCACTTTCCAAGCCAAAATCCAATTTACATGCCTTAGCCATGAAATGAATATTCAAACACACTTAAAATGCCATTCCTGAGGTGTTGGAAAAAGTCCCATTCAAAAATTCCAATTATTTTGAGAGTTGGACAATTTTGCCCCTGGTCCAATTCAGCTGTCCAGTTGAAAAGTGACTTTTTGCCTTGGCCATTTTTGGGAAAATTCAATGATGCACCCTCAAAGTACATGTCAAATGGAGTTTGTGCATATAAAGAACTTGCAATTTGGACAAAGTATGTGGTAGTTATGGCCTCCTGATTACGGGTCTTTTCTGAAATTCACTGAGCCATATTTTGCAAACCATACATTGGATTTTCAAGTTCTTGGACTTTTTGGAAAGGTGAGAACAAGATCTACAACTTTCATGTTGAACAATTTTTCATTTGAAGCTTCCTTGGACATCTGTTTTTGAGGTCAAAAACTTTCCATTTTTGGAAACTTCAGTTACAAGTCACTTTCTATTTTTGGCAGTTTTTGTCCTGACTTGATTTTCTTCATTTTTAAGCTTTGAGATGTCATTTAACACTTATTCCAACATGAATGAAGTGTCTCCAACTCATTTCCACCTCCACATCCATCAGATCATGTACAGTTGACCACAGTTGACTTTTCATCTGATAGATGAATTTGGCAATGCACAGATCAATTTAAGCCCCAATCTTCAACTGAAATGCCTCAAGCATGAAACCCTAGCTTCAATAATCACAATATAACCATAGAATGATCCTCAAAACCATCATAAACCCCATCTCCTGATCCAGCCCTGATTGGCCCAATACAACTGATTAGGGTTGACCAGTGGTCAAAACCCTAATCTCAAAGAATTTTCTTCAATCTTCTGATGACACCCAATCATGATGATGATGATGTATCAATTCAAACAAGATGAAGACCAATATCCTTGGAAATCATGAAACCCTAATTCACAGTCCAATCCTCAGATGGCCCATGATCAGTCATTAAACCCTAGGCTTGCCTTTGACTTCCTCATCTTCTGATCAAGACTTGAGAGGATAGCTTGCACAATGTAACCACATGATATGCAATATGAAATGCCTAATGACCTAAAATGAAATGCAAATATGTTAATGCTAGTCCCAAGAGAGGAGGGCAAATTTTGAGGTGTTACAACAGTCTAATGTACGACCAAGTTAGACCGTCAAGTCTTCGGATTCTGCCCAGATACAGTCTAATGTACGACCAAGTTAGACCAGATTCTGCTCAGTGACAGTCTAATGTACGACCAAGTTAGACCGTTAAGTCCTCGGATTCTGCCCGAATACAGTCTAATGTACGACCAAGTTAGACCTTCATCTCCTCAGATGCTACCTAGTGACAGATACATTTCTGAATTGTAGTCTAGCGTACGACTACCCCCCATTTTATCATCAAATTCAGCCTAATGGACGGCTCATTCTGCTCAGATACAGTCTAATGTACGACCCAGTTAGATCTTCATCTCCTCAGATGCTACCTAGTGTACGGTACATTTCTGAAGTGTAGTCTAGCACACGACTACACCCTTTCATCATCAGACACAGCCTAACGGACGACTCATCCTACAACTCCAATACGGTCTAGCATAAGACCCATTTGGATCTTCAACTCAGATACGATCTAGCATACGATCCGGTCTGATCTTCCATCCCCAGTGAAATCACCCGTTTAATGGAGGCTCATTCCGCAACTTGGATAAGACCTAGTGTACGATCCATTCTGATCTTTCCTCCCCAGCAAGGTCATCCGCCTAATGAACAACTCACTCTGGTATTCAGATACGGTCTAACGTGTGATCCATTCTGATTCTTTATCCCCAGCAGCGTATAACACACTCTGACTCCCCGGCGAAGTCGACAGCATAATGGAGGACTCACTATACGGTATAACATACGACCCGGTATGACACCCACGTCTTCAGATATCGTCTAATGAACGACGCACCCTGAAGTTCTCATCATCAAATTCCCTGGATGGCATCTTTAAGCCCATCTCCATCAAGACTAGCTCCTGATTGACAAGCGCAAATTTTTGGGCATTTTAGTGTTCAATAATCTTCCACCTCCAGACCACGAATGGCGTACATACCATTCTGACTCTCTCGGTTCAAGAATATTGAACAGGGGCAGCTGTCATACCCCAAAATTTGCCCATTAATATTTCAAGGCATTTTTCAGGGCACTCCGACTCGTTTTTTATGACACTGATCTTAAAGGAACGAAGGCCCAGCTCACGAATGACCCGAACTGGCCTGTTCGCTACACGCTCGCCTAGTGATAACATGAAATTATGTCATATTTTAGGACTTAATTCAATTAAATTTTATCATTATTTATTTCAGTTCACTTTATATTATTAGATATTACGCGGTATTTTCTTCCTATTTGTCTCAGGTGGCTTATTTGGAAGCACAAGTAAAAATGGAGGAAAAGAGGTGCAAAAAGGAGAGAAAACGAATCAAATAGCAAAGCCCAGCCCAAAGTACAACACCGGTGTTGCACCTGTGACGAGCGTCACAGAGGCTGTGACGAGCGTCACGCCTTGCACACCCCTGTGACGGACGTCACACATGGTGTGACGAACGTCACACCATCCCCCTACTTTTTGGGCGCAAGTAACGCCTCAGAGACTTGAAGAGACGTTGAGGAGTGTTGGGCCCTATATCCACGCCATGCAATTAGCCACGTTGAAGACCTTTTGGCAGCAGGCAGTTACTTAATGACACCAATATAAATAGCCACTTTGAAAACCTAAAGGGGGGGGGGGAAGCTTTTCCACATTTTTTTTCTTTGCCGTTTTCACTTTTGCATATTTTCCTTTCCAGCAGCTTAGGCATTGTTTTTCCTACGAGTTCTACACTATTTCCCTTGCAATTTCCTATTTCCTTTTAGCATTTAGTTAATTCCTTTTCGCACAATAGTTTCTACAACGGAAACTATTGTGTACCTTTTTACCGGATCTAACCTTACGTTAGGATCTAGTTTATTTCCTTCGTTTAATTTGTTGTTTAGTTGAAGAATCCAGGAACAAACCCTACCGGCTTGTGGTGGAGTGTTCAGGACTACTGTTTAACTTATTCCGAGTAACCCTAAAGGAAACCCTGAAGGAAAAGCCGGCGGCACCGCTCAATTCGATCCGATCGGCCAATTCAAGATTGCAATTCAATTGCAAACAGGTTTGCGTTACTATCGCCGTTTTATGTTCCGAATTCACATGTGATACCATAATTGAATGCATAAATATATTTGAGGTTTTGCATGTGGACTTAAGTATGTCTGGATACCTTGAATTGTTGTAATGGATGCCGTTGTTTTTTTTCGCTCTGTTTTGATCTTTGCCCAGCTGACCTGTTTTATCATAACCATGCTCTGTTTACCTGATACTATTACTGCTTTGGTGCAACTCTTGATTGCATCCTGATTGGTATTCTAACCCGTTTGCTGAATTTTGTAAAGGCTCACATATCCCAGGAAAAGATTGTTGTTTAGGTCTTCCACTTTATTTGTGGGATACCCTTGTGAAGAGCTGCCCTAAATTGCTTAATTAATTTTAATGTATTAATTTTAATGTATTATTTTTAATGTATTGATTTTAATGTGGAGATTCATCCTAATTACCTAATTAACTTTAAAATATGACCTTTAAATATGTGATCTTGGACCTCTCTTTTACGATATTTACGGTATTACGGTCATGTCCCGCGAATGTAGGGATACACTTAGCAAAGACCCTTCGATTAAATCATCATAAAATAAATCATAGTCCCTCGGATGTTGCCTTCGAAAATACGATTTTGTCCCTCGATGACCCTTCGGTGTAGCCTACGGTTAAATGATGATCGTCCCTTCGAATGCTAAGGTATCCTTACAACTGTTGCCTTCAATGACCTATCGATGACCCTACGATGACCCTTAAACATCCAAAGGGTAAAATTACCTACTTCTCAATAGTAAGGACAATTTTACCCTCATAAGGATAGGAAATGCCCATAACGACCTTAGGAAGGTATAACTCTCAATTGCTGGATCATAACCTAAAACATTTTCCACCCCTCACACTTTGCAAATCCTAGAAAATCACCACTTGGTATACATTCATGCTAGAATCATTACCAAGTTACATTTTTCTAAACCGTCTTCAAAATCAAACGAGATAAACACTTTGTATACATTCATACGAGAATCATTACAAAGTTAAACTCTCTTTTCGAAACATTTTTTTAACAATTCACGAACACTTTTCAGACAAAAATATAAGTGATCCAGCAATTAAGAGCCCATGGATAACCATGGATACAAAGGGTGCTAACACCTTCCCTTTGTATAATGTACCTCCCGAACCCAAAATCTATTAAGGTCTTTCCTGTTCTTTTCCACCTTTCCTTATTGGATAAAAGAAAAGTCGGTGGCGACTCTTGCTATCCGCGACATTGCGATAAAAAGCAAAACACCCTAAAGTCAGTTCACCGTATGACAGAGTCATTGTTAGGTATGCTAGTTCACATACCCTACTCTTTAATGCCCTTTTCCCAATAACATCTAATGACCTAAATCGTCTCCACAATTCATCCATTGCACAAGTCATATCCACCTCTGATCCATCATCTTCACCTACCTCTAACTCAACTTCCATAGTTAGTTTCCTCCAATGAACATGAACAACATCAATGGGTATCGGTATACCACCTAGTGTGTATCTTCCTAACTCACAAGCACAAGGTAACCCATAAGATGTTCTAAGAGTACAACCACATATTTGCCTATTAGTTCCAACATAATCAACTCTCAATAACTCTTCAGCAATACGTCTCAAAGCAGCTCGAGATACGAAACCACGCAAATAACCATAAAAGGGACTTATGTGCGCGTGCTCAATTTCGTAAAAACTCTTTTGAAAAGAAGCTCTAATGTTTCCCAGTTGTAACCTCAAGTTGTTATTCATGGCTTCCCAACATTTGACCATGTCACCTATACTGTTTCCTAACATCTGCTTTAACTTCCAATGAGCAGACTCAACCCTAAAAATATTGAAAATAACACATAAAAATAATATCACATATAAAAATAACACTTAAAAAATTATAAGACGTACCGATTAGTCGTTGTGTTACCCAAATGTAGCACTCGATTAATCCATGCTCCAACAAATCTATGCCTATGTGGAGTCAACCATGTGTTTTTCACATAATTAATAAATCCACTATAATCAACACATGCTTGCTCAAGTTGATGCAACCGTTGACCATACGCAACCTCATCACTAGCCTAAACAACTTCCATCCATAATGTGTCTATCGTCTTTTGCAGGTCATTCACCACATGTTGTTTGCATTTGGCACCAACGTTTTTGTTAATGTGAAATCTACATAGCAAATTAATCGACCCGGAAAACACAATTTCAATTGCTTTCATCAAAGCAAGATCTCTATCTGTCAAAATCACTTGTGGACACATGTCTTTCTTCACAAACAACTCTTTTAGTTTCGCCAATACCCAGCAAAAATTCTTTGTCTGCTCAGACTCCATATTCGCAAATGCAACAGCAAAAGTCAACTCGGTCGATGTCATGCCAACAATTTCAAACAAAGGTTGTCTATATTTATTTGTCTTGTAGGTGTTATCCATAACTAACACAATCGGAAAAATATTCAACAACTTAACTGAATCAGGATGTGCCCAAAATATCTCTCTCACCACTTCCGAGTCATCGTTTTTTCTACATCAATAGACATAGCCTGCATCCTCAATAAGCTTAAACAGATGTTGTATCTCACTCCTAGGACCTCTTATCTCTTTTTGTATAACACTCTTATGCTTGTATACTTGCGTAATCCGAGTGACATTCTCAGGATCTCGGTCTTGCAAGGAAAGCAATATGTGTCTATGGGGTACATGTCTCTTTATCAAATCAGCGACATGTTGCTTCTCATCTGTGGTCAACCTACCGATAAACGAATGACCTTCTAATCTATCAGGTAAACCATGATTATGTAACCCACATTTTACATCAATCTTCCAACCAGATTCATCATTCGTCGGAGTCGACCTGATTTTAAATGGGCATCCACATTTCTTGGACGCACTTTGGGTACCACTATCAGTCCTCTTGTGTTTCCCACCTCTATCACAACCAAATATTAATTTGTTACTTCTCTCTCGCTTCCCTGTTTTAGTATTTGAACGACTGATAATAACAGTTACTTTATTATCGATTTCAACCTCTTTAATCCATCTAATAACCTCTTCTCGTGTACCAAATCTTTCAGTCGTTATAAACGCATCAGTAGTATCTACACATATTTGGGGAAGATTTTCCATTTCTGCAAAATAAAAAACAGATTAAAAAAAAACCAAACCGGAACACATCTTGAAAGAGTTCCGGTAAACAAATTTACACAAACCGGAACAGTTCTTCAAAGAGTTCCGGTATGTGTAAATTTGTTTACCGAAACTCTTTCAAGAAGTGTTTCGGTTTGTAACTTCTTTCTGATTGAACCAGAACTCTTTCGTGAAGTCTTCCGGTTCATTGCTTCGTGTGTTCCGGAAGTCATTTTTGAAGTCTTCCGGTTTGGGAAAAATACATACCGGAAGTCTTTTTGCAGGAGTTCCGGTGCAAGGGGTGTGAAACGTGTAATTTCTGAATTTTTCAACTGAATGATAAAAATAAAATGGTAAATTGGTTAAAACCAATTAAGGGTAGAATGAGAATTTTTTAAAAATTGTAGGGGTATGAGGCTAACTATAGGAGTACAAGGTAAAATTTTCTTGTTGTGCTGGAAGCTTCTAGAATTGGGTCCATTTGTCCATTATTATGAGTGGCATTTTCATTACAATAAACTTCCTATATTGCAACAAAATAAGGACATTTTTATGGAATCATTAAAAAAATTCTTATAAAGAATTATTATCAACATAATATTGAACTGGAACATTATTAATACTACTAAAATCGTCTCACATTAAATATATAAATAATATAATATTTTGAACTTTCTATTACTAACTCATTTCCTTAATCTTAGGCATTCTTTTAAATAAAATTATAATCATCAAAATCACAACTCCAATCTAAAAAGTTAATTCCTTAAAGCAAAGTTCGGACACTTCAAAAAAGAAAAAGAAAATAAGGAATTCTTATTAAGTTACAATTTTTTAAAATTAAAAAAAAAATAGTTTGTCCATTGATTTTTCCATGGTAGATTTTATGTCGGAAAAGATGAACTCACTATGAGAATTCCAAAGGGCTCACTCAAGAGAATGTGAGATGGAGGTTAAGACATGTAAAGGGACTCATCAGACACTCTGGGAAAGAGCAGGAAATAGGAGAAGTCTTACCGGGATCTTAGAATTGTTGGGCTAACCCCACTTGGAAGAATTGAAATAACAATGGAAAGTAAACATTAAACTTAATATGGATTTCTTAATGCATCATATGTATTATTAAAGCACAATGTAAAAATATAAAAATGTCCATAAATTTCATAGATTTATCTCCAGACGTATCATGAGTCAATAGAATTTTGATTTAATGAAAAGAATTACTGAGATGTATCTCCAGCCGATACTTGTTCTAAAACGCGCCAGAATTCATTCTCATTACTCACTTCTAAAAACATAACCGTAAATTTTTATCAAATTCTCTCAACTCAAAATTTCTCAAAATCAATCGATCAATTTCAAAGCTTCTTGCATAAACATCAACTACATCAAATAGATCATTCAATACTTAAGTAAACTCACAATTTGTAAGTTTTTTATTTTTGTAAACTTTTTTTTTGAATTTTTGTATAAATTTATAGAAATTGATGATTAGGTTATGAAATAGAAAGTTTTTGCATGATTGATAGTTTATACATAATGAGAACTGTGTTTGATGGTTAAAAATAATGATCAATGCATTATTTTTTGGAGTTTGGTGGTATGCATTACCGCCATTGACGTAGCAAAAAGTTGCAGAAAATTCCGGAGAGGCTTCTCCTGAATTATTCAACGTTTGGATTCTCAAGAACCAGAGATGCATCTCCGTAACTTATATGTCTATTTTTTTTTTTTGCTTTACTTGCTTGTAGTAATTGTATGAACTTGTCTGATTTACTTACATGCATTATAGCTAATAGAGACGACACACTAACACACGAGACGATTGCACAACATGCATCTGTCTGAAGCAACAAAAAAACAGGTTTCTGAGGCTCCGATTCCCTCTAGCCTGGTTCATGCAGAGGCATCGACTTCCGGGTCTCATATATATTCACCTTCTTCTTCTCGTAGGAGAGGAGTGTCTCCTAGTGACTCAGCACTGCCTCTATCTTCCTGTAGGTGATAGGTTTCACCTATTCAGACGCCAGAGGTACCCGAGTCACCGGAGGTATCTAAGGCATCAGTTCCACCCCAGGCACCGGAGGGACCTCATGCTGATGAGTCAATGCAGCCTCACGCTGATGAGGCTGATGAGCCAGTGTCATCTCAAGTTGCTAAGACTGATGAGTCATTTCCACCTCAAGTATTTGGAGGAGGCCCTATAGAGTTTTCACAACTTCCTCTTTACCCGGACCATACTGCCATACATATCTGGGACGGAGAGGTAAAATTAGTTGGATACATTCTTTTTAAATTACGTTTATTATCATATTACAAGTTTCTGACATTGATTTATTTTTATGCAGGACATTGATTCGCTGAAATTCATTAACCATGAGCGAAAGATTAGAGGCTTGCATCAGCCTAATGACGATGGTTTCAGGCACTTTGTCCCTATCTGGGATGAATGACTTATGCACGACCGATTATGTTACGGTGAACCAGGGATGCTTGATTTCATTTATAAAGATATGGCACACTAAGACCTTATTATTTCATCTACCACTTGGTGAGATGTCTATCACACATGACAATAAGTCGTGTCTACTGCATCTTTCGATTAGGGGGAAGATCTTAGATCATGGGAAGATTAGAAAAGATGAGGCACTCGAGTTAATGGTAGACTATCTGGGAGTTAGTCCAGAGGTTGCCTTAAAGGAGATGGAAAAAACTAGAGAGGCTCATGCTAGGTTTGAATTCTTGGAAAAGGTATATATAGATGAGCTCTTTAGAGTAGAGCAGACTATAGGTAATGACGAGCATGTGGGGTTTCATATAGCGTATCCAGGACTTATGTGGATGTCGTCTACCTACGATATTTCGAGGACTTTGAATGGATCCATGAGTACAACTGAGGGACGCTTGTTTGGTCTACTTGAACTCTAGTTTATCCGAGGGCTATAGGTGGAAGACGAAGCAGGTGTAGGCAGCATCACACTTTTGACAGTAATATTTATTGGTCTTTTAATATTTATGTGTCACTTTTGTTACATTTTTGAACCGCCATTATTGATGATTGATGTGTTCCAACACTTTTTGGGCTTGGATCCTCTAACACTTCCTGTGCATCTCCGACTGGTCGTGTGTACCGACCTATATTTAGGACATGCCGCATGCTTCTGCATTTTCTCCACTCAGAGGGAACCAGACGATAGAGCCATTTCGAGTGTATCTTGACCACTTGGTAGTTTATGATATGCACTTTAACAGTTATGTCGATCATTGTGAGACACGGCCATTTGAGACATATTGTTATACTTGAGATGGTTGGCTTGTAGTTCACGTCTGATATTTTCTCATCTGCCTGAGCGCGTCATAAGGTAGTTCGGCTACACCCAGACTATCCAAAATATACATCTAGAGCTACAAGGTTATACAAGCAAATTTTTTCAAAGGAAGTAGCTAAAAGTATGGTCGAGGAGAAATAATTGAGTTCATTACCTATTGCTTCTCAGAATTGTAATGTGCTTCATGAAGTAAAAATCAATGAGGTACTGAAAAAAGCACTTTGGAGAAGGCAGAGAGCACATCTTCACTTAGAGCTTCACATACATTATTAATTAATTTGAAGAACCACTTGCTCCAGTTCCAAACCTACAAAAATGGCCACAAAATCTCAAGCATCTGATGGTGCAAATTTACATAAAATTCATAACAAAAACCAAGTAACTACAACTCATATCAACTAACACACCAACATGTCATAAACTAACTCTTTCAATAACATTTCACTTGAACTTACAACTCCTAACTTTTTCTTAACTTTCCAACTAATTCTAACTGTCCAATGTAACTAACTCACCTTAACCTATAACAATTAACACCTCAATTTAACAACTAATTCAAACTAATAGAAAACTTAACTCTGTTAATTGATTCAACCAACTTTCCTCTTACATCGACTAACTGTTAACGGTTGCCCTAACTCTCAATAAACCTTCCACAATCCATTGCCTGATTCTGTTAGAATCATACTCTATATAAATCTCACCCCCTTCAATCATCAACAAGGAAACTCATTCTACAAAATCATTACAGAAATCACTCTCTCTAAACACTCTCAATTCTCTCTGAATCACTCTCTGCAACTACCTTCACCTCTCCACTATGATCACTCTCACGTGCGCTATCAAAAAGCACCAATAGTTCAATTCTCATTCCTACAGACTAAACTCGAAGTAGAAGAAGAAGAAGAGGTTTGTTATAGAAGGAAAAAAGGGAGGAATATTCAAGTTAGTTACCTCTAGTTTTCTATTTTGTAATTTGCATCTTCATCTGAGACGAACCATGGTCTCGAAAGTAGGTTCTCGAATTTCCCTTCTTCTTGCTTCAATTTCTTTACCACCATGTAGTGTTTGAGCATCCGAACCAAACCCCTAAGGTTTGAGTTCTGATCGGGGTTCCATTGACCTTTAATTTCAATTTTTAGGTGTTAGGGTTCTTCACTTTCTTGGTCCAATTTTGGAGATTTGGTTAGGTTTAGGATTGAATTGTTGAGAGATTGGGAGAGAGGACTTTGAGAAGAGCGTTTTGGTGATGCTGTTTGCTCAAAACGGACAGCTCCACCGCCTCCGGCGTGGCGGAGCATCAGCTCAGGCGGGTGAATCTTTGAGTGAGAGGATGGAATGTGAATGTTGAAACAAGGCATGAAGTGTTGTTGATACTCCTCAACCTCTCTCATGGCTTTTTTTCGTTTGGGCTCAGACATACGCCCATGAAGCTTTGCACAATACAACCCCTATTTCCACTTCACACCTCCTCTCTGAACTAGCACACTAGCAAATAACAACCTTGGGCTTTCCTATGTAAGCCCAATGCCTCCTTATTGACTCCACTCCCTCAGTCCATTACACCCCTGTAGAATAATAGTTTTTGTTCTTTTGTTTTGTTTTCTTTTTCTTTTCTTTTCTCTATTTCTTTTGTCATGTTTTTTAAATACATTTTAATACACAAAAATTCTTTAAAAAATATATACATGTTAGTAATAGATTTTAATTAGGATAAAATTTTAATTCTTGATTTTAATTGCTAATTGTTACTTCATATAAAATTTTCATAATATGTTAGGATTTAGGTTAGGTTTTGACTAACTTCAATTCTCATATCATGTTGCTTTTTGCTTTATGCCATATGCTTGATGTCATATGCTTGATGCTTAATCTGATCATGTCTTGATTAATTAATCTGATCACTAGATCCCTCGAGTTCAAGACTTGTCCTTCAAGACTCTTAAGACATAAAGGACATCAAGACCTTGATCGATGTTGAGCTTAATTCATCTCTTTTTCCTTGTTCATTTAAGACAAAAATCTTTTTGCAAATAAATTCAAAAAACACTTAAAAATACTATTTGAATTGTACACCACGAGCCCTAAGAAGTGGAGAAGGAATAAGAGGGAGTATTCATACCCTCATTCTGAATATCTTTGAATACGGGTCGCCTGACCCAGTTGTTCAAAGTATTCATCTCCATTCATAGACTTTAGTACAATTCAAATCAAAACAATCTTTTCAAAACTAAAATCAATCACAACCCATCAAACTCAAATTTTCGCCTTAGGGAATTCAAAAAACTTTTCACAAAGAACATGTTATTTTCGTTCTACCGCAAACAAACAACGCTCAACTCTCCCACGCGCGAGCATACAAGCAACGTTAGAACGCGAACGCTAACATCGTTCAATAAAAATAACAACAAATCTGTATTTTCTACCACAAACTGCGGAGCTTTAATTTTCTCATTGCACTATGAGCATACGTAGGCACGGGGATTTGGATCCTTGGCGAGCACACTAATTAAAAAATTATTTTCCCTATCGCAAGTAACCCTTAGATAATAACACCCATTCAATCAAAGAATAATGAAAATGGTTCCGTTGAGTACAATAGATGTGATGGGTGCTAATACATTCCCCTTGCATAACCGACTTCCTTATCTTTTTTCTCTTTCACTTGGGTTTTATCGATATTTTCCCTTTCTTTTGGAATAAATAAAGTTCGATGGCGATTTTGTTGTATCTTTGAGCGTGCGATAAGCTCAGGTATTTCTTGCGGCGCGACAACTGGCGACTCTACTAGGGAGTCCATAAGGAAGTCAAGCCTATTTGTTTATTTCCTTGTTCATTTTAGTGTTTATCTTTAATGTTTACTTACTTTATTGTTATGTTATTTATTACATTCTTTATTTCTTTAAATATTAATTATACTCTAGATATATGTTATACTCTCTGTTGGATTTGAGGTGATGTTACATGAGAGAAAAGCTCTATATCTGAGCTTGAGTATAAACATAGGATAATATGTGGCAAAAGTCGTGTTGAACTAATTAGTGTTATGCCTCGATCAGGGCCAACATGAGACATCACATCTAGAGTAGATCCGTTTGAGAGTATCACTGTCCGACGAGTCATTCATCCCAGACAATGGTATCTCAAAATGAGTTCATGACTCTAGGGACCTTTTCAAGAACCTTCTTTTTTTGAAGGCTAGAACCTACCTATGAGGGGATATTGGGTTTTTGCAGGAAACCAATACCTTACATACCTTGTTCATTATGTATACATCAGACTTTTGAACCTGCATCAAGAACTATATGCAGATTATCCAGAATATACTGAACCTTTGAATCTATGATGTTGCATGTCATTTCATCATACCATCAAAAAACTAATCTTAGCATGTGCATTTCTAGGGAATCCAAAAGCTTTAGTCTTTGTTGAGCATTCAAAAATCTTAGGATTCCTTGGAAACATAAAAACTTTTTTGCATGCATTCGTGCGCCATTTTGCATTTCATAAAACAAAAACAAAAACAAAACCTTCATATCACCTTTCGTTTCTAACAAGCTAGCTGATTATTCGACATGTGCTTAGAACTGGAAGCATGTCTCAAATCACTAAGGAGGAACTTTAGTGAGGCCAGGAAGTATTAAGGGAGGAGGTCAACCAACTAAAAACTCATATGAGACTAGTGATGGAAGTCTTACAAGCATTGTTGAGAAATGAAGGCAATCCCACATCAACTGCCGCAACAAAGATCGCCACTCCTTTGCATATGCTTGGCTCCACTTCATGTCATGGGCTACCCCAGAGGTATCATCCACAACACAAACTTCCAAGGATTCCTTATCAACAACCATTGCATGTTCCCCAACCAAGTCAGAGGAACCGAGCGTAGAATCAAAATCAGTATCCCAATTAGCAGCAAAAACCTTATGCTTAACAAGGCCAACGAAGACCAATGAGGTCAAAGCGAAAGTTTGACCCGGTTCCTACGCCTTACAATCAACTACTCCCTCATTTGCTCAATATTTCATTGGTTCAAATAGGGGAACTTGGGCCTCCTCCAACACCTATTCCTTAGGGATACGACGTGAAATCTAGATGTGAGTATCACTCAGGGGCACCCGGGCCCATAATCGAGAATTGAAGAGTCCTGAAGCATAAAGTACAAGACTTGATCGATTCAAAGGCTATCACGTTTGCTCCAAATGGCCTGAACATACTAAACAATCTCATGCCCCGCATGCGGGCACAACTCCAATGCTATAACCAGTGCAAATGAAAGCAAGGGTAGATCCAAAGAGGTTACATCCGTTGAAAGAGTTTGAACAAGAACCCCCCTTTGGGACTATCATATCAACTTCTACAAAGCATGAAGACCCAAACTTGTAGCAATCATTAGACTGTTCAATCCATTTTCATTTGTAATCTTTTTTGTTTGTTAAATACTGTTCACTTGTAAAACTTGTTCATTTTTTAATGATAATAATAATGAAATGAAGGTGCGTGTTTCAAATCAACCCATTCGTGTTCACTCATATTTTGTTTATCAATATCAAACTCTTGCTTAAGCAAAATTGAAATGAGAATGATGAAATCAAAATACACGAAAGTACTGGTTGTATGCTTTTGAATAAAATATTGTTGATGATATAAGACATTGTTTCAATTCCTAAACACTAGAGGTATAAGAAAGATACTCCCTAGTCACCCCTCAGGACCATTCTACCCCTTTCGCTCACAAACCTGTTCTTTTATGAGAAAAACCTTTTATTAACCAACTTAACTAGGGGCTCTGAAATGCTCTCACTCCCTTAACTTTCATCCATTGGAATTCTTTAGTACTTAAAAGGAAGCTGCCCAATTTTACATTACAAGAATGTCTTTGCAAACTCCAAAAACAAGCATACTACATTCACACCAAAAACTTAAGCCCCAAATTCATCTTAAGCCCCAAATTCATCTTAAGCCCCAAATCCATCTAAAAACTTCTAAACTTTGCGTTAATAATCTACGAATTATCAACATTTGTTCTCCCAAGAAAAAACCCACAACTCTTGCAGGTTGGAGATGAGAAACTTTTAACCCGACTAAATCTACTTTGAAACGAGAAAAAACATCTAAAAAAAGTTCGTCCTCTTAATAATAGCACCTTAAGTCTTTATTGGTTAATTCTTTTTTTCAAAAATATAATCAATCCGAAAACTTACTATCCTAAAAGAGATATTTTTTTAAAAAAAACCACTATTTTAAAATTAAATACTAAAATAATCACATTTTCAAATTATTTATGAACCAACCATTTTTCAAAAATAAATAAATTATACGACAAGAGCAGGCGTCACTGCCTGTGGCGCATGCATGCTTTTTTGCACTAAGGCGCCACTGCCTATGACGCATGCATACAAAGGCTAATATTGCATGCATGCGCTACTCCTCATGGCGCCAATGTATATTACTTTTTATCAATATTGCATGCATGCGTCACTCCTCCTGACGCATGCTCAATAGCCTTTTGCATGCATGCGCGACTACTCCTATCGTCCCCCCTTAATAAATAATAATAATAAAAATAAAGCATGCACCACTGACAGTAACGTCTGCTCTTATTGCATCATTTGCATGCATGCGCCACTAGAATTGACACCTTAGTGCAAAAATGTATGATTGCGCCACAGACACTGGTGTCTGCTCTTATTGTGTAATTTTTGTTTGTTTGAGAATTTGTTAATATGATAAATAACTAAAAAAATATGATTATTTTAGTATTTGATTTGAAAATAATGATTATTTTAAAAATAAATTTCAAGATTTTTGCACCGAGGATTTCTCGCATCTTTTAGGTATATACCAATCAGATTCTACAAATACTGGCTCATAATTTTTATTATTAAAATATATTTATTTATTAATTTATAAAACAATATTATTTCCACGAAAAAAAACACTATTTTACTTTTCACGTAATATAGCACTTTGTGTTTATCACACGGTTCTCTCTTACCATTGGTTACAGAACAAAAACCCTACCTAAATATAAAATGAGAAAAACATTGAAAGCACTAATGAGCCCACATGTTGAGAAATGATAAGAAATACCTGAAGAATAATAAATGAAAAGGAAAAAGTTGTTGTCTCTCTGTCTCATTGAAGATAAATATTTATTTATATGTGGCCCATAATAGAACATGATATATAAATAAGATCCTGAATTGTTACCCCCACCAGTCACCACCACTGCAATCCAATATCATATGGATATGGTTGCCACTTCCCACTCATCAATCTTCCAGCTCCTACCTTCATTTCAAACGCTGAAAACTCTGAGCTCACATTTATTTGTGATCTCTTGTCAGACTATATAAATCTACATTAAAATATACTCTTTTTTATTTATTTATTTACATGTTGTGATCATTATTTGAATTTTTTTTATATAACTCTTTTCCCACCATTTTCTTCATATATATTAATATACCTCATTTTCAAATAAAATATTTTATTTTATAAAAGGGTGCGTTATTCTGATAGCCCTGTGCATATTGTAACTCCTGTTTATTCTTAATTTTATATATTAATTAATAAAATAGTTTAATAATTATTCTAATTAATAAAAATATTTAATTTAAATAATTAAAAATAAAAGGATACTTTTCTTAAATAAGTATAGGACTGCCATTTCATTTGATGGTAGTCTTACTTTTCTTTAGGTAAGACTCTCATTCCATTTTGCATTTGCATGTCTATGTGTGTATCTATATTTGGTTAATCATACATAAATAGGAGTCTCTTAGGAGTTTTTATCAGCAAGTTATACCTCTTTTCATTCGCAAATCAAAATATTTTTAATTATTCTATCGGTTAGAATTAATTTATTTTAAGAAATTTGTTGACAAAATTTTGTTATAGGATATTTCAGTATTTCTCCTAAAGCCCCAGTTGTATTTAAGCAAGTGAGTGGTGTGAACAAATTGTACCTTTTATTTCTTTTGCAATGTATGTGTGTAACCATTTTGTAACTATTTCAAGAGTAGTGGAAGTTTATTATTATTCTCTCTTCTCTCTCTTATTTGTTTTGTTCATCTTTATCACCTTGTGGACCATCAATTGGTATCGAGAGCTCCGATTTAGATCCACATGGAAACACCACGGGAAACGCGAGTGATACAATGAGGCATTGTGTGATTGGTTTCTGTTCGGAGAATTCGTGTTGAATTTCTGATCAGAATCGTAACATAATCACATATCTTGATTCTGTGGGATTGAGAAACATTGTTTTTAGGTGAGATCTGAGTGTATTGTACAAGGTTGAAGATGAACGAGAATGAAAATCGGAGTGCCAAGCTTCTAGTGTTGGATGGCAAGAACTGGAATCGTTGGATGATTCAGATGCGTGTGTTGTTTGGAGCTTAAGATATTCTTGATTTCATCAACGGCGGTTATGCTGCACTTCCAGAAAATGCGACAGATGCGCAGAGAAATGCTCAACGTGATTTTAGGAAGAAGGATCCGAAGGCATTGTTCTACATCCATCATTGTGTGGATGTCAACGTGTTTGAGAAAGCCGCTGATTCGATAACGGAGAAAGTTGTGTGGGACACACTGGTGCAGTACTACAACAATGATGCATAAGTGAAGAAGATGAAGCTTCAGTCTCTACGTAAGCAATATGAGAATCTCAACATGAAGAACGATGTGAAGGCACTTGACTACATCTCCAGAGTGATTCTGATCACAAATGAGATAAAGTCGTGTGGAGAAAGTCTCTATGAAGAAAGTATCATTGAGAAGGTACTTATATCTCTTACTCCTCGATTTGATTATATTGTTGTAGCAATTGAACATTCTAAGGATCTGAGCACCATGAGAATAGAAGAGTTGCAAAGCAGTCTAGAGGCACAAGAGTTACATTTAACTAAAAGAACCTTTGAGAGAGAGGTAGAACAGACTCTGAAAGCTTCTTTTGTCAAGAAAGATCAGAAGCAGTCTTCGTCAGAAGCTAAGAAAAGACATGATAGGTCTCAAAAGTCAAAAACCTCAACTTTTGGGAGTAAAAAGGGAAAGGATAAGTATGACAAGAGAAAAATTCAATGTTAATGTTGTAAGAAGTTTGGCCACTTCGCTGCAGATTGTTGGTTAAACAAGGAGACAAAATCAGAAGAAACGATTATAGCCAGAAGTTCTGATGATGAACATGTGCCATTAATGGGTTATGATTCTGATAGTGCATCTTTAGAAGGCCGGTGATATATGAACATTGGTTGTTCAAACCATCTTATTGGAAGTGGTTGGTTGATTTTGATTATAGGAAAAGGACCAGGATCAGATGTGCTGATGATAAGTATCTGGATGCTAAAGGAATGGGGAATGTTATAGTGATTCTGAATAATGGCAAATCCGCATTAATTCAGGACGTCTGGTGTGTTCCTGGCATGAAGATCAATCTGATGAGTGTATGTCAGTTAATTGAAAAGGGATTCTTAGTTACCATGAAGGACAATCTTTTGAAGTTGTATAACTGTAATCACAAGCTGATTATGGAGTTAGAATAGGGAAGGAATAGAACATTCAAGGTGAATATTAAAACTGCAGACTCTGAATGCCTTAGCACAACAAGTGTTGTGAAGGAAAGTGAGTTATGGCAAAAAAGATTTGGTCATTTGAACTTCAGAAGCTTAGGACATCTGAATTCAAATAAACTAGTACGTGGAATTCCCACAATTAAGAAACCAGAAAAATCCTGCAATATGTGCATGAGAGGGAAGCAACCAAGAATGCCATTTGTATCAAAAGTAGTTCCAACAGAAAAACATGCTTTGGGAGTGGTGCATTCTGGTGTATGTGGACCATTTCCAGAACCTTCACTAGGAGGAAATAAATATTTTGTGTCATTTATGGATGAGTTCACAAGGATGACATAGGTATCCCTTATAAAGTTCAAACACGAGGTGTTTGCTGAATTTAAGAAATTTAGAATCAAGGATGAGAAGCATAATGGTCATACTCTGAAGATTCTCAAAACTAATGTTGGAGGTGAGTATAACTATACAGAGTTCAAGAAGTTCTATGAGGAGAATGGAATTGAGCATGAAGTAACTGTTCCATATACTCCTTAGCACAATGGTCTTGCTGAAAGGAGAAACCGAACTTTGCTTAATGTGACAAGAAGCATGTTGAAGGAGAAGTAGCTTCCTAACACTTTGTGGGGAGAAGTTGTTGCCACTGTAGCATATGTGTTCAATAGGTGTCCAACCAAGAAGCTGGAGGAAATTATTCTTTTTGAGAGGTGGGATGGGGATAAGCAAAGTGTGAGTCATTCCAGAGTATTTAGTTTTGTCTGTTATAAACATGTTCTAGATGCTACTAGAAAGAAACTGGATGATATAAGAAAGGTGATGTTACTGGTGCAGTATCACAATACAAGTGCTTATAAGCTTTATTGTCCGCTCACTAATAAAGTTGAAGTCAACAAAGATGTTATTGTGAAAGAGTCAGAAGTATGAGATTGAAGCAAGTCTCGATCCAACTTTGGTGCAGAGTTAACTTCTGAAGATGTTGATTATGATTTTGAAGATGAGTCAGAGCCTGAAAATGATTCTGAGAGTTAGTCAAAATCAGAATGTGAGATTGATTCTGAGGAAGAATCTGATTCTAATCCAGATTGTGATGGTGATTCAGACTCTGGTGATCTAGATTCTGATGGTGATTCAGATTCTGGTGGTGGTCCAGATTCTGGGAATATTCTAGATTTTGAAGGTGGTCATGCTTCTGAAGTCGGTACTTTCGGAGTTTCAGTATCTGGTACTGTTCTAGAATCAGAAGGTTCTGAATAAGTTCAAAGGCCACAAATAATCAAAAACATTCTGAGTAGGTTTGCAGAGTTTGACATGCTGCAAGATACTAAAGTAGATTCTGAAGGGGAAGTTATTCAGTGTGCCATGTTAGTAGACTCTAAACCCGTAAGTACGGAAGAGACTCTCAAGCAGAAAGTTTGGCTGAAGGCCATGAAAGAAGAACTTGATTTCATAGAGGGAAACAAGACTTGGAAGCTGACAGAACTTCCAAAGAACAAGAAATCCATCAACGTGGGATAGGTTTATAAGGTGAAGCTAAAGCTAGACGGGTCAATTGGAAAAAACAAATCAAGGTTAGTTGTAAGAGGTTTTCTGCAAAAACTTGGGTTAGATTACTTTAAAGTATTTGCGCTTGTAGTAAGACATGAAACAATTAGGTTGGTGTTTGCAATAGCTGCTAACAAGAATTGGCCTCTGATGCATTTAGACGTGAAATATACATTTCTGAACAGTCCATTAGAAGAAGAGGTTTATGTGTCACAACCTCTTGAATTTGAGAAAAAGAATCAGGAGGAGATGGTGTATAAATTACACAAAGCTTTGTATGGACTGAAACAAGCCATTAGAGCTTGGAATCTGAAAATTGATTCATTTTTCAAGAAACAAGGATTTCATAAATGTGAGATGAAGTATGACGTCTATGTTCAGCATACTTCTAAAGACAATATGATTTTGATGTGTCTGTATGTTGATGACATATTGTTAAGTTTAAGAAGGAGTTGTTGAATCATTTTGAGATGACTGATCTAAGAAATATGGTTTATTTTCTAGGGATGGAGATTATGTACTCTGAGAAAGGCATAATTTTACATCAGCTGAAATATAAACTTGAGCTTCTAAAGAGGTTCGAGTTGTTGCATTATAAATTTGTTGTCACACCTGTTGATACAAATCAAAAATTGGATTCTGATTCTGATGGTGATGATGTAGATGCGACAATGTTCAAGCAGTTGGTGGGGTCTCTGAGGTATTTGTGTAATACCATACCTGATATTTGCTATGCAGTTGGAATGGTGAGTAGGTTTATGAGTAAACCGAAGTGGTCTCATTACCAAGTTGCTGTCAGAATTCTGAGGTATATAAAGGGAACTCTGAAGTATAGAGTTTTGTTTTCTTCTGGTGCTGAAATTGACTCAGAACGTCTGAGTTACTCAGATTCTGATTGGTGTGGAGACAGAGTTGACAAAAGAAGTACTTCTGAATACTTGTTTAAGTTCATGGGAAGTCCTATTTGTTGGTGTTCCAATAAGCAACCAGTTGTTCCTTTGTCAACCTGTGAAGCAGAATATATTGCAGGTGTTGTGACTGCATGTCAAGTTGTGTGGCTTCTGAATTTACTACAGGGTCTGAAGATCAAAGTAAATAAGCCTCTGAAGCTAATGATTAATAACAAGTATGCAATCAATCTTGTAAAGAATCCAATGTTGCATGGGAGAAGCAAGCATATTGAGACTAAGTATTACTTTCTGTGAAATCAAGTTCAGAATGGAGTGCTAGAAGTTGTGCACTGTAGAACCCTGAAGCAGTTGACAGATCTTCTGACGAAGGCGATCAAGACTAGTCAATTTCTCCGCTTGAGGGATGGATTAATGTTGCTAGTTTTGGTTAAGCTGAATATGAATTAAGGGATGGTGTTAGAATTAATTCATTTTCATAAATTTGTTGACAAAGTTTTGTTAGAGGGTACTTTAGTATTTCTTCTAAAGTCCCACTTGTATTCAAAGTGAGTGTTGTGAACAAACTTTATCTTTTATTCCTTTTACAGTGTGTGCAATCATTTTGTAATCATTTCAAAAATAGTGGAAGTTTGTTATTATTATCTCTTCTCTCTCTTGTTTGTTATGTTTATCTTTATCACCTTGTGCACCAACACTTACCACTGAACTATTATACACTCAAGTGAAAGAGATTCATTAAGATGAATGTTACTATTGAGTTTACTATGTAATTGAAAACCATCCAGGAAATATTTGTCGTTTAATTGCTATAAAATGTAGCATGTAGCTTCTGTAATTGACTGTTGTGGTACACCTTTTAACCATCATTTGTTGTCTAATTTTTTATTTTTTATTTTTAAATTGCATGTGATCGGAGTTTCAATTCACAATTGAAATAGTTTGTATGTGATAATGATACATCATACATGGAGGTATCAATACAAAATAGTATATTCAAGCTGAATTATTCTTTTGTCTAGGAAGTAGGATATACTTATTTAACTGTAAGGTAATATTAAAACCAAGAGTGCAAAAAAAGAATAAGGATGGGAGAAGCTCTGGCTTATTGTCCTCTCCTTCGTAGTAGTAAATGCTGTCGAGAGTTATTTGAAATGTGGTAAGAACAATCTTAATATGATTTTTCACTCAAGTTAAAGTTAAAGTTAAAGTGCATTAAGCTAGTGAATTTTTTAGCTTATAAAATATCTTTCTGAATTCTATAATTGGCCTATATATCCATCTCATTCACTTGAGTATGTCCTGTGCATTTTTGGTTATATGCCCTTAAATTTTCCTCTACAAACTGGTTACTGCTATGTGAATTCAATATGTTACAAAGCGGGTTTCAGTCCTTTTGATTTTTGAAACTGATTTCTATTTCCCAACTTAAACTGTGTGAAATATTAATTACATATGAAAATTTAAGATTATGTAAATGAAAATGCCGTACTGATTGTTGTTGATTCAGTTGATGCTGAAATGAAAATGAAATTTAAGACAATGTTTGTTTTTTCATTTCTAACTTTCTTCTTGACCCTCATAATTAATTGTGATTTCTTTTTTCTCTAGATACTTGTTCCCATAGAATGTTGGTTATTGCAACTTGCGTATATGGTACTCAACACACAAAGGCCTCAATATCAAATTCCAATCCAATCGCGGCAGATAGAAATGAGAATGCATGACACATATCATATATTATTCCTTTGGATGTGTTTGCTTACATTTTATTGATGTGTTTCATTGAGTTGTCAAAAATATGTCGAAGTCATCTAATCCTTGCATGTGATTCAATAATTTGTCAATTACCGTCACCGAAAAATAATGTGAATCTAACGAATCTGATTAAGCAAATTGTTCCGGAGAGTAATATAGAGAAGAAGGATGAAGACGAGACAACATTTGAGGCAGCGGAAAAAGAGTTCGAAGAAACCCTAATTCCATCGTCGAAAATGACTTCATAAAACAACAATGAGATTAACAAAGGAAGCGAGCAAAAGAAATTATGGAAAGATGTAATAAGCGGGAATCAGAAACCATAGAATGGGATGACAAGAGACATGCTTAGAACAATTCCACTATGGGTGAAGTTACCTCAATTACCTCTATATCTATGGGGTGCAAGAAGCTTAAGTAAAATAGGGAGTGCACTAGGAAGGCCTTTTGCGTGTTTCTTTGATGTGAAAACTAATGCGTGAAACATGGGACAAGTTGGTTATTAGCGTGGTTGGGTGTACTTGATCGAGGTAGAAATGAGGATGCATGATACATATCATATATTATTCCTCTGGTTGTGTTTACTTACACTTTATTGATATGTCTTATTGAGTTATCAGAAATATGTCAAAGGCATCTAACCCTTGCATGTAATTGAATAATTTTTCAATTGTCTTATTTACCAATTCATTTATGTGCTTTATTTTTATTCACCTAGAAGTTAGTTGTGCTTGGTAGTTCGAATATAATTGTCTTGTTTGTGAAATGCAATTAGTATTATTCACTTATGAGAGATACACTACTACAAATAACGCTTTTAACGTCGCACACAAAAGAGATATAACCTCGGTTATCGAGGCGACATAACAAAGGGTGACATGTAAAGATGCCACGTAACAACTCGATTAATGAAAAACCGAGGAGTAAAATATTTGATCATGGGTTCAAACCCCAACATCTGTATTTTTCTTATTTACAAAAACAGTGTCTCATACTTCTCGGTTTATCCACAAACCGAGGGGTAAGATAAATTATCTTTTTAATTAAAACTCGTTACATTGTTTACATAGAATATTAATAAAATAATTTGTTTACATACTACAATGTTTATCCAAAATTATACAATGTTTACACAAAACATTAAAATAAAAATTAATTAGTCCATGAAAATCATATGTTAGATCTCTAAATCCTTCATATTTAGGTAAGATCAAATATTGGGTGCGATTATATTCTCAATGGCTTTACCTCACATGGATTTGTTTCTGATATAAAAAAAAAGGTTGATAAAAAATGTTAGATAAATAAAGGATTTGTTCTAAAATAAATAGTTAAGAACACAAACCTTAAATCCAAATAATTTTCTGCTTTTGTATCCATCTTAGCGATCTTATGATGGCAAACGATTTTGCAAATCCAAAGAGGTGGATGTATATATGTTTCAAGTGCTTCATGATGCTTCCTTTGCTTCTTCATATTCATAAATATGCCTTTATAATGATTTTTTTTTTATGTTTCACGCGGATCACTAATGGTCTTGAGCGTTGATATCTCATGAAATGAACAACATATATTTGATCAATAGAATCACTAATCATTTTTTATGTTTAATATAGGCAAAATACTTTAACCCTCGTTTTAATAGAAAATCGAGGTAAATAACCTTTGATTTTTTTTTACATTTCATTGATTACAAATAATACTTACAAATAAAAATATATTAAAAAATAAAGGTTCTTGTATTGTTTGTTCCTTGTTTTCCCCCTTAGTTATATGAAAAAATCGAGGTAATATGTTGAATTAATATTTTTTTTTTAAATTGTAATGATCAACTTGGAATCATATCACTAGAATAGTAATGATTATCTTTATTCAAACTGTAACGTGTCTTTTGGATTTTCAAGGAGGCGTTTGGGCTTCTCTGATTGTTTCACTTCTTATTTTTCAATTTATTTATACACTATTCATGTCTCATTTCATTTCGATCTCTTTGTGTCTTCAAATTTAGTTTAAAAATCTTATCTTTTTATTCAAAAAATGTCTAAAAAAACCTTCAACGAATATGGAAATATTTTGTTCGTTATCAGTGAAAAGTTTGTTGATTTTGATGAGTTGAAAGATCAAGGTTTTAATATAATAAAAACTATTTTCAAACATAAGTTGAAAGGTTATTTTGACATGCTTCATGGACCCATCTGTTAGAAATTGGGTATGATAATCCTGGATAACTTCGAAGAATCGTGTTCGTACACTTTCCGAACAAAGTATTTCGACCCTATTCTTGCCTGGGTTCACGAAATCTTTGTGGGGATAATTCTTGAAGAACAATTTATTTCTGGCAAAGAGAGATGTTCAGGAATGTAGAGAGAAAGTTTGATTTCGTTATCACTTTTCAAACTGAGGCCAAATGACTCCTTATATAGGAGATGAATAACAGAAACCGAAAAGACGCAACTGTTCAGAAACGGTTACGTCGGTTGGGAAAGGATTCGAAATTCAAAAGAAAATTTCGAACGTTGGAACCCCGTTTCAATTATTCGCATTCAATTATACGTTGACTCGACGAGCGTGCACTCCGCACTACCCCTAACTCGTTTCCAAGCTTTAACGCATAATTGCATCGGCCTATAGTAAATCACATTACTACTAAAATACATTGATGATACTAAAATCACCAACAAATCCCCCCATTTTAGTGTAATCCTTGATTTACTCAGTATATACAATTATATATACAAGGGTATAACACACATGTATAACGATCAAACAAATGCATAAATGAAAATGTCCTGCGATTGAATTTTCATCTTAGTACAAATACACATTCCAAATACTCGAAAATCGGGGTGTCATAGCGATTGAACCCGTCAATCCATTTGAGTGTCTGAAGATATAGTACACATATGTTTCTTACAATACTCTACTATTCATACTTGACACTTTACAAGTCATGCGTCCTTATCCATTAATAAGCATATAGGAAGCCAAGTCCAAGCTTCTTGAAGCGGCAAAACTGCATGCTCACATAGGTGATTCTTTTAATCTTGCACCTGCATTTGCAATTTTCCAAAAGAACCATTAAGAAGATATAATTCAACCTAACCATCACTTGCAGGTCTGAGCACATACCTTGGGAAGATAAACACAATTGCTCCAATCTCTAACTATGATCTTTCCACATTGAATTCTGCTTCTAATATTGTATTAGAAGGGAATTGGGTATACCATAGCTAACAGATTTAAATGGACTTTAATCCCATCCCAATTACCGACTTCTTCACTAAGTCTCTAGCTAACCCCTTCGTCAAGTGGTCAGCTAAGTTTTGTTGCGACCGAACAAACTCAATAGATATCACCCCATTCATGATTAATTCCCTAATCATACTATGTCTAACACCCAAATGTCTAGACTTTCCATTGTATATTTGACTATAAGCTTTAGCCAATGTGGCAGTACTATCACAACGGATAGAAATTGGTGATATCGGTTTAGGCCATATCGGAATCTCATATACCAAATTCCTTAGCCATTCCGCTTCTTTACCAGCAGCAGCTAATGCTACAAACTCAGATTCCATTGTGGAACCAGTTATACATGTTTGCTTCTTGGAAGCCCATGAGATGTCACCTCCCCCAAGCAAGAACACCCATCCACTTGTAGAGGATGAATCTTCAGCATTATTTATCCAACTAGCATCCGAATAACCCTCTAACACCGAAGGAAATCCCATATATGACAATCCATAATTTATTGTACCCTTCAAGTACTTGAATACCCTAGTTATCGCATGCCAATGATGTCTACTAGGATTACTAGTAAATCTGCTAAACTTTCCAACCGCATAAGCAATATCCGGTCTAGTGCTAATCATAGCATACATCAAAGAGCCTATAGCTTTTGAATATTCGAGTTGATCCACAGGTTTACCTGTATTTGGCATAAGCTTTTCTCCCGGATCCATGGGAGTACTTACTGGAGAACAACTTTCATAATTGAACTTCTTGAGTATTTTCTCAATGTAATGAGATTGCGTAATTACAATCCCCTTATTCTCCCGTTTAATCTTAATACCAAGAATAACGTCCGCTTTTCCCATATCCTTCATGGAGAACCTTGATGACAAGAAATTCTTCGTTTTATCAACTTGATTTTGGTCGGTGCCAAAGATCAACATGTCATCAACATATAAACAAATGAAAACTCCTTTACCGGAAGTATCAAATTTGCTATATACACATTTGTCAGCTTGGTTTAGAATGAAACCATTAGACAAGACAACCTCATCAAACTTTTGATGCCACTGCTTCGGAGCTTGTTTCAGCCCATACAATGACTTAATTAGCTTACACACTTTATGCTCATTACCAGGCATTACAAATCCTTCAGGTTGCTTCATATACACTTCTTCCTCCAAATCACCATTCAGAAATGCTGTTTTGACATCCATTTGATGAATCACTAGATTATAAATAGCTGCCAAGGCAATCAACAATCTAATAGTAGTGATACGGGCAACAGGAGCATAGGTATCGAAATAATCAATCCCTTCCTTTTGTCTGAAGCCTTGGATAACTAATCTAGCTTTAAACTTGTCAATTGTACCATCGACTTTCATCTTCCTTTTGAAGATCCATTTGCAACCCAATGGTTTGCAACCTGGTGGTAAATCAGATAATACCCAAGTATTATTTTCCATGATAGAACCAATCTCTTCGTCAATTGCTTCTTTCCAAAAGGCAGAATCTCGAGATTTCATAGCTTCATCATACGTTCTTGGATCCTCCTCTATATTATAGCAATAATAGTATTGAGTGTCAATCTGATCCTTTGATCCCTCAACTAAATATAGTTGAAAATCAGATCCATAAGATCTAGATTTTCTAGCTCTTTTGCTCCTACGGGGTTCAAGTGTCTCACTTGGCACATCATTTGAATGATCATCCTTTAGAGATTCATCTGAATTAGGTATAGAGTCCTTTGGTCTAGGTATAAAAGAGAAACAATTCTCATCAAATATGGCATCTCTCGATTCTATAATCATGTTAATAGAAATCGAGTCATTAGGTTCTATAACATAAAACCTATAGGCCTTGGAGTGCTCAGCATATCCAACAAAGATGCAAGCTACACCCTTTTCACCCAAAGTTTTCCTTTTTGGGTCCGGGAGTCTAACCACGGCCCTACAACCCCAAACACGTAGAAATGTTAAGTTGGGTCGTTTCTTATACCAAAGTTCATATGGGGTAGTCTTGTTCCTTTTATTAGGAACCCTATTTAACAAATAGCAAGCCGTTAACATAGCTTCTCCCCAAAACCCTTCACTCAAACCAGAGTAAGATAACATGGCATTCACCATTTCCTTAAGCACTCTATTTTTCCTTTCAGCCACACCATTTTGTTGAGGTGTATATGGTGCCGTAGTCTCATGAATGATTCCTACGGATTGGAAAAATACAGGATCATAATATTCACCACCTCTATCTGTACGTAATGTTTTAATCAACACATTCTGTTGCACTTCAACTTCAGTTTTATAAATTTTGAATTTATCTAAGGATTCGTCCTTAGCGTGCAGCAAATAAACATAGCAGAATCTAGATGCATCATCTATGAAAGTGACAAAATATTTTTTATGTCCTAATGATGGAGTAGCATGCAAATCACATAAATCACTATGTATCAACTCAAGAATGACAGATTTCCTTGTTATACTTTTAAAAGGTTGCCTAGTGATCTTTGTTAACATGCAAGTTTTACAATTTTCTACATTTTTATCAAAAACAGGAATTAAATCATCTTTAGACATTTCATGCATTCTTTTATAATGTACGTGTCCTAGACGAGCATGCCATAACGATGAATTGATAACATTCGAAGAGGACATAAATACAGAGCCAGAATCATTAGGAACTCCATTCAAATTCATCATAAACATACCATTATTATAATATCCAAATCCTACAAACACACCAGACTTCGATAAAACATATTTATTGGATTCACACACTTGCTTGTATCCAAGCTTATTTAATACAGGACCAGAAATTAAATTCTTACGTAGTTTAGGAACATACAAAACATTAAACAAAGTAATAGTCTTTCCAGAACTGAATTCTAGCACCACGTTTCCTTTGCCTTCAACGGGAGCGAAGTGATCATCTCCCATGTAGAGGACAAAACCATCTTCCACTGGAACAAGAGTCTTGAACCAGAAACGATCCTTGCAAACATGTGTTGTAGCGCCAGAATCAATCCACCACGCGATAGCATCTTCCTGCACATAGAATGCTTCAGAATTTAGTGAAACCGAATGTTTAATCAAACTATTCAAATCACGAATTGATTTCTGACCTTGGTTTTCGGATTGGTCCTTAGACCCCTTTCCTGAACCACTTGCATTCGCGTTATCATACTTTTTGCCGGAACGACAATCCTTCTTGAAGTGGCCTGTTTTGCCACACTTCCAGCATTCTAGTTTTGGTTTCTTGTTAGCACCGAAACTGCCCTTATTGTTCTTGAAAGCACGCTTTTTTCCTTTGTTTTTGTTGTTACCGTTCTTACCACCCTCTTCGACCATATTAACCGAGGGTCCAGCAATTTCTTTGCCTTTTCCTTTGTCATCCTCCTGCGCTCTTAGAGATTCTTCTATGCGCAAGTGACTTCCAAGTTGGATCAAAGACAGTTCGTCTTTTCCATGCTTCAGATTGTGTTTGAAATCCTTCCACGAAGGAGGCAACTTGTCTATGATGCTTGAGACAGATATTGTTTCATCCATCTTCAATCCGTGTTGTGTGAACTGTCCAAGGATTCGGAGGAGTTCATTGAATTGTTCCATGACAGACCTCGATTCAACCATTTTGTAATTGTTGAAATCGGTTACCAGGAACTTTTTACTGGATGAGTCCTCTGCCATGTACTTGGATTCGAGACAATCCCACAATTCCTTTGCAGATTCTATGTTTTGATAAATATCAAATAAGGGATCAGACATACCGTTAAGAATGTGCCCTCTGCATATGTAGTCGTCGTTCTCCCATTTTGATCTACGTCTCAGATTTTCAACTGTGTCTTCCTCCAGAAGTTCTGGAATCGGTGTAGACAGGACATGCACCACCTTCAACGTTGTCAACATGAAATGCATCTTCTTCTGCCAACGCCTGAAGTCTTGTCCTTGAAACTTGTCCAATTTTCCGAAGTTTGTAGTCATCTCCTTGACGGTGCTTCCTCCAGCCATGATTATCAGAAAATACTTTGTTCGTTTGTTAGAAATTGGGTATGATAATCCTGGATAACTTCGAAGAATCGTGTTCGTACACTTTCCGAACAAAGTATTTCGACCCTATTCTTGCCCGGGTTCACGAAATCTTTGTGGGGATAATTCTTGAAGAACAATTTATTTCTGGCAAAGAGAGATGTTCAGGAATGTAGAGAGAAAGTTTGATTTCGTTATCACTTTTCAAACTGAGGCCAAATGACTCCTTATATAGGAGATGAATAACAGAAACCGAAAAGACGCAACTGTTCAGAAACGGTTACGTCGGTTGGGAAAGGATTCGAAATTCAAAAGAAAATTTTGAACGTTGGAACCCCGTTTCAATTATTCGCATTCAATTATACGTTGACTCGACGAGCGTGCACTCCGCACTACCCCTAACTCGTTTCCAAGCTTTAACGCATAATTGCATCGGCCTATAGTAAATCACATTACTACTAAAATACATTGATGATACTAAAATCACCAACACCATCTATACTAATCTCGTAACAAAGTTCTAGTTAAATGCCTCTGTTAGGAAATCTTGTGAGGATACCAAATAAATACAGTCCAATGTATATGGCTTTCCTATCACCATTACTCCATCACTTATTGCTTAGACAATAAAGTGTGAAAAGAAAGGTATTTGTGTTGAACAATATAGATTCAACAAGGTCTTCTCAAACAACCTTCTCCTAATTTATGCCAACTATAATAACCTCATCAGTCTTGCTACTCTCATTTCAATTGCAAAAGTTTGGCATCAATTTCTAGTATCACATCTCCGTCCAAGAGAAAAAAAAATATTAGAAACACTTACTTCAGATGACAAACATCTTTTGTACTTCCTTATCCACAACATCAAAATTAATCTTCCTCTTACTATTTTTAACTTCTTATTGAAAATGATTGTGACCTATCGCGAGAGAATAACTTTCATCATACCATATGGAAGAGTTATTTTTGAACTTTTCTCTAAGTTATAGATAGTTAAAATGATAAAAGGAGCATGATCAATTGTTGAAGTTGAGTGGAGTCAGATGTTTGAATATGTAGAATAGTTATTTGTTGTCCTGTTTTTTTGTTATATGTTGTCCTGCTTCTCTGATTATCAATGAAAAGTTTCCTTTCCTTTTCAATCGTATTATTGCATAATCTTTTTTATTAATAACAAATATTTCGAGTTTTCTAATTAACTTAGAAAAAAATGTAGAAAAAAGTTTAACAAAGAAAAAATTGAACATGAAAAAGCGGCAACTGAGAAATACTAATTAAACCATTGAAAAAAACATAAAAATAAAATAACTGGGATTCAAAACGTCCATAATATTTATATTCCCTCAGTTTTTACAAAAGACCGAGGTAATAGGTTATATTAAAAATAAAATAGCGCTACTTATAGATATATTCCCTCAGTTTTATGGATAACAGAGGTAAAAGGTTGTTAGCATGACGCTATCAGGAACTATACTCTCGATTTTTAACATTTCATGGTGAAAACTTTGTCATAAAAATTATTATTTGTAATAGTGATGATTGTATAAATCTAACTTTTACGTGATTTTTGATGTGAAAACTAGTGCGTGAAACATGGTACAGGTTGGTTATTAGTGTAATTGGGTTTACTTGATGGATTTGTTGTTTGATTTCATTCAAACAATTTGCTTTTTGAGATCAGAAAATATACTACGTTGTTGTTTGGTTGTCAGATGAAGTTGTTGTTTTTCTTTGTTGGTCTATAAATTGATGATTGTTGTTCTTTTTCATTTGAGTTGGAAAATAAAATCAAACTTTCAAGTTTTTTACTTCTTTAGTCAATTTGATTCTTAGTTGTTTAAAGACTTATCATTTTCAAGTATACCTTCTTTTATGAGTTTCTTGTTGTCATAACATGTTACATTTGTTGTAGGTTTACCTTCTTTTACAACATAGTTGACCTTACAACGCTTGACTTTAACGTCAGCCGGACCCACGCTAGAAACAATTTGTTGATTTTTGAAATTTAAGTTTAGAGTCATTTAAGCCAAAGGTAAACTATTTTGTTGACTTTTTTAAGTTTGACTTTAGCGTCAGTTAGGCCGAAGCTAAACTATCTTATTTATTTTTCTAATTTGACTTTAGCGTGGGAAAATCTAAAGCCAAACTAGTTTGTTGACTTTTAAAGTTTGACTTTAGTGTCGTTAAGGCTAAAGCTAAACTATTTTGATAACTTTTGAAGTACGAATTTAGCGTTGGTTAGACCAAAGCTAAACTTTGATGTTTAACTTTAGCGTGAGTTAAGCTGACGCTAAGCTATTTTGTTGGCTTAAAAATTTGCAATTTATGTTTTGGCTTGAGGTTAGTTTCAGTTTAGATAGAGATTAGTCTAGACTATTTTAGACACGACTTTTTTAGACAACGCTAAAAAAATTTAGCTTTAAGCATTTTAGTCTGTCGTACGATGATGCTATGCTGACGCTTATTTTAAGGTAGCCTTGATTTTTTTTGGCTTCTATCATCGAAAGCCGACAATATTTACTATTTTTCTAGTAATCTGCATTGAGGTCTACGAAATGATTAAGTAATTTACTCATACTCCAACTTTTACAACACTACTAACCAAAAATAGTATGAAGAAAGAAACCATGTTTTAAAGGAGCTTTGTACAGGGACTCATTGCAGTATGGATATGAGAAAATGTTAAATGCAAATAAACGAGTCAAACATGGGGTGTCATGTATCTCCAATACAAGAAAAACTCACCCATCACTCACTTAAATAACCAAGACTAATTTAAGTAGGTCATATTAATTTGGCCAATAGGACTAGACTAGTATTTTCCTATAAATACTAAACTCGTAAATATTTTCTGATAATTTATGTTTGTTTTTTAATGTGTATCTTTGTCATGCGACTAATTCCTCAGAACATCGTAATTAATATTTTTTGAATTATTTTAAAAAATTAGGCTAGGAGACAATACTCTTTCTTCGATGTAATTATTTAATAAAAAGAAGATTTAAATAATTTTTTGATTCATATAAGTTGGCGTATTTTTTATTTTTATTCATGTATTTTTTTTTAAATAATCTTTGATTGTCATAAAAGAGTCCTTAAATTTAAAATCCGTTAAAAAATTCAAAAAAAAATCCGTAGAATTTTTTTAGATTTATGTGGATTTTAATTTAAAAATTTTATAAAACAAAAACAAATCAATTTATAGAAAAAAAAACTATTTAAACCTAAAAATAATTATTATTTAAGAGCTATTTGCAATAACTCGACTAATTTTTGACTAATTGTTTTGCGTCTCTAAATTTGTCTCTAAATACTATATTCTTGTGGACCACAAAAATCTTAAACTAAAACAGTGGTACTAATTTTACCTTAACCAAAAACCAGTTATTTGTTTTCATATTGTTATTATTATGGGTGGAAAATGTAGCATATAAATTAATTAGGTGTTAAAGCACTCACAAGCATACCTGTATTAACGCGTAAGAAAAGACCCTCAAAAGTAATATATCTTCACACGATACTTGGCAAGAGTTTAGGAGAAGCAGTGAACGTGCTCAATTTATGTTACATCTATGAGGGACAACAGAAAGTTGGGATTTTGTTTTTTTGTTTTTTTTATGCTCAAACCAATAAATCTGATAGAGATATATTTATATATATGTAGGGTTAATTGAAGGGACTTAAACCAACTTGTACTAATAAAGCTAAAAATATAAAAGGAAAAAGAAAATATATCCTTTTCAATTTCTAGTTCCAATCCATTAAAATGAAGTGCTAGAAAAAAAGAACCTCCCAAATTCCCATTTGCTTCAGGACCATTCAAAATTTTCAAACAATCACTGCATGGGACAGTGGGACCTAAGAATTAGAATAAATTCATAATTTTTATGCTAATTGGATTTTGGGTTTGATCGAAGAGTATTCCATTTCTCCTTTGTCTAAAGTTGGTAGGGATTCACTCAAACCCTTATGATTAAGGAATATAAGAAATGTCCTCAAATATTGAATTTAGATTCAATGATGTAATAACATGATTTACAGAAATCTCAATCGTTAACTTTAAATTAATTAAACTTTTTAAATTTATTACTACGAATCATCTCATTCAAATATATATATATATATATATATATATATATATATATATATTATTAAATGCAATTAAATTATGTTATTACCTTTTCAAAACTAATCGAATTTATTTGTTGAGTCACTTTAGTTGTATCATTTTATTCTCTCAATATATAAATACTCTGGTAATATTCCCAATTTCAATTAATGCCAAAATTACTATTCATCCAATATTATTCTTTTCTCTCTAATTCTCTCTCAACTTCATCTTCCCCAATTTCTTATCTTCCACCATTATCAAACCTTCAATTTGAGTTTTATGTTCTAACATTTGGCATCAAGAGCCTTGGTTATTGATCATAATCCGCTGCAACAATGGCAACCATTTCCAATGATCGAATTCCCACTAATCTCCCGATTCTTGATTCGAAGAACTATGATAAATGGGCAAAACAAATGAGGGTCTTGTTTGGTTATCAAGAGGTGCTTGAGATCGTCGTCAATGGAGTTACACAATTAGGGGCAGAGGCTGCCGACATTCAAAGAGCTACACACAAAGAAGAGAAGAAGAAGGATTACAAAGCCCTATTCTTGATTCATTCGTGTGTTGATAACGACAATTTCGAGAAGGTTGGCGATTGTGAATCGGCGAAGCAAGCATGGGAAATCTTGGAGAAAGCATATGTCGGTGCCGTCAAAGCGAAGGTTGTAAGGTTACAAACTTACAAGCGACAGTTTGAGTTAACACAAATGAAAGACAAAGAAACGATCAACGACTACGTTACGCGCATTACCCGGTTTGTTAATCAAATCAAATCTTGTGGGAAAACGATTCTTGAGCAGAATGTTGTATCGAAAGTATTGCGTTCGTTAACGTCGCGTTTCGACAACATAGTTGTGGCTATTGAAGAATCAAAGGATCTAACAACTTTGAGCAAGGATGAATTGCAAAGTTCGTTAGAGGCACATGAACAAAGGATGGATGAAAGAGGCGCCGACAAAGCCAAAACGGAGATTGCTTTGCAAGCGCGTTTCAATGAAAAGAATAAGAGTTCGAAAGGAATATTTGCGGCGAGAGGTAAATCAAATTTTCAGAATTTTGGTTCAAACGATTCGCAAAATTCAAAGCATTCGACGAGTGAAAAGGGTGAAAGTAGCTCCAAGGATAGTGGTCATAGCAATGGTTTTAAGAAGCGTGATGTGAGTAAGGTGCAATGCTACAAGTGTAGAAAGTTTGGACACTTTGCAAATTCGTGTCGTGGTAAATCGAATGAGAATCACAATAATGAAGCCAAGGTTGCTAGGGAAGAGGTAGATGATGAGGACACACTTTTAGTAATGATCACAGAGGAGAGTTATGGCATTATGGATGTTCCGGACAGCAACTACAGTAGTGACAGTTTGCGGGACAGCAGCTGTACTATTCCGGAAAATAGCGAGAAAACGCATTCGGATCGAAGTGCATTGGTTACCGTTCGTGATGGAGTCCAAGGGAGAGATGAGTGGTACTTGGATTCCGGTTGTTCAACACATATGACAGGTCGAAAAGATTGGTTTGTGTAAATAAATCAAGCGGCAAAAAGTAAAGTCAAATTTGCCGACGACACCACTTTAAGCGCCGAAGGGGTAGGAGATGTTTTGATCGGAATAAGGAATGGTGGACATTCAAGGATCAAAGATGTCTTGTATATACCGGGAATTAAATGTAATCTTTTAAGCATTGGCCAATTACTTGAAAGAAGATACAAAATTCGTTTGGAGGACAAGATTTTACGCGTTTTGGATTCAAATGGTGTGTTGATTCTAAAAGCGCTAATGGCTGCCAATAGAACCTTTAAGGTTGAGTTAAAGGTCATGGAGCATCGTTGTCTAGCTACCGCGGAAAGTAGAGATGAGTGGTTATGGCATTACCGTCTTGGTCACTTTAATTTTAGGGATCTAAGAAAGTTGCAACAAAGTGAAATGGTAACGGGGCTGCCACACATTAGTATTCCAACTAAATTGTGTGAGGAATGTGTGAAGGCTAAACAACACAAGAATGTGTTTAGCAAAGATACGGGTCGAAGAACCAAAGGCTTACTTGAGGTGGTATGTTTCGACGTTTGCGGACCGATGCAAGTAGAGACTTATGGTGGCAATCAATATTTTGTTACGTTCATTGACGATTTTAGTAGGAAGCTTTGGACATATCTTATCAAGAGAAAAGATGAGGTATTTGGAGTTTTCAAGAATTTCAAATCCATGGTGGAGCGCCAAAGCGGTCAGAAGCTCAAAATTCTCAAAATGGATGGTGGAGGTGAGTATACCTCTAGCGAGTTTGGGAAGTTTTGTGATCTTGAGGGAATTGTACGTGAGGTGGTGCCTCCGTATACGCCTCAACAAAACGGGGCTACCGAGAGGAAAAATCGTACAATAATGAACATGGTGCGTAGTATGCTTTGTGGGAAAATTTTGCCTAAGGAATTGTGGGGTGAGGTCGTGTCTACAACCACCTACTTATTGAATAGGTGTCCCACTAAGAAGCTGGAGAAACTCACACCGGAAGAGGCTTGGAGTGGCTTCAAACCGAATTTGAATCATTTGCACGTTTTTAGATTGATTGCATATCACTCTACTGGAGGGTACAAGTTGTTCGATGGAAAAAATCGGAAGATCGTCATAACCCGGGATGTGGCTTTTGATGAAGTCAAAAGTGCAGAAAATGCATCAGTAACTGATTACCCTACTAGCAATAATCGATTACTCACAGAAAAACAACATCAACAATTTTTTGAAATCACTGATCCGGAGGCTTCCGACACCGCTATACCAGCACCTACAATAGCGCAAAATGATGTTGTTAATAATGGTAGACCAGTGAGGCAAAGATCCTTGCCTCATAGACTCTGAGATTACGAAAGGTTCCAAGATAACGAAGTGAATAACGATGGTGATTTTGTCCATTTTGCGCTTATGGCCGAATCCGAACCGGTAAATGAGGAAGAAGCCTTAAGTGATCCTAAGTGGATATGTGCAAGGAAAGAGGAACTGAAATCTATTGAGAAAAATGGTACTTGGGAGTTGGTCGATTTACCACTTGGAAAGAAACCGATAGGTGTACGATGGGTCTATAAGGTTAAAGCAAATCCCAAAGGTGAAATAATCAAGCACAAAGCTCGATTAGTAGCAAAGGGGTTCTTGCAACGAGAAGGTATAGACTATGAGGATGTATTCGCACCGGTGGCTAGATTAGAGACTATTCGTTTGGTTGTTGGTATCACGCATAACAACAATTGGATGGTTTACCAAATGGATGTCAAATCTGCGTTTTTGAATGGTCCTCTTGTTGAGGAAGTCTATGTGGGGCAGCCACCTGATTTCGTGATAAAAAATCAAGAGATGAAGTATTACAAGCTACACAAGGCGTTGTATGGTTTGAAACAAGCTCCAAGAGCTTGGAACAAATGTATTGACGACTTTCTTATTGACATTGGTTTCAAACGATGTGTATCCGAACATGGAGTTTATGTGAGATCGGATATGAATGATGGTGTTATTATACTTTGCTTGTATGTTGATGATCTCTTGATTACGGGCAGCCATGACAAGAGTGTTTCAAGGTTCAAAAGTGAGCTCATGAGAGAGTTTGAGATGAGAGACCTTGGTATCATGAATTACTTCCTTGGCATAGAGTTTCACAAGTCAAAAGTGGGGCTGCTTATGCACCAAAGGAGGTATGCTCTAGATATTTTGAAAAAGTGTGATATGGAGCATTATAATGCTTCTATTACACCTTGTGAGGTTAGAGTGTAGCTGTCCAAAAGTGATGAGGAGGATGATGTCGATCCAACGCTTTACCGGAGCTTGATTGGATCGTTACGGTATTTGTGCAATACGCGACCGGATTTAGCTTTTAGTGTCGGTATTGCGAGTAAATTCATGGAGAGACCTAAGATGTCTCACTTGGCGGAGGTCAAGAGGATCCTTAGATACGTGAAAGGTACTCTTGGCTGCGGAATTCTCTTTCCCGCATCGGACACGGGGCGTAAGTGCAATTTACTTGGCTACACCGATTCTAATTGGTTCGGAGATAAAGATGACCGAGAATCGACGGCGGGATACATCTTTATGTTTGGTAGTACACCAATCTCTTGGTGTTCGAAAAAGGAACCGGTTGTAGCACTCTCTTCTTGTGAGGCCGAGTACATTGCGGCATCGTTAGGTGCGTGCCAAGCTATGTGGCTTATGAAATTATTGAAGGAATTGGGATATGGTGATGATGTTGCCACCATACTGTTTGTAGACAATGTTTCCGCAATAAATCTTGCGAAGAATCCGATTGCACACGGAAGGAGCAAGCATATTGAGATGCAATTTCATTATTTGAGAGAATTGGTCGGTGATGGAAAGCTTAGATTGAGCTATTGCCGAAGTGAAGACCAAGTCGCAGATTTGTTGATAAAGGGTGTGACAAATGATGTGTTCAAGAGGCTGAAAAAGTGTTTGAGCATGGTGGACTTGGAGCAACTAAAGTGAGGTGGTGTGTTAAATGCAATTAAATTCTGTTATTACCTTTCCAAAACTAACAGTATTTATTTGTTGAGTCACTTTAGTTGTATTTTTTAGTTGTATCATTTTATTCTCTCAATGTATAAATACTCTTGTAATATTCCCAATTCCAATTAATGCCAAAATTACTATTCATCCAATATTATTCTTTTCTCTCTAATTCTCTCTCAACTTCATCTTCCCCAATTTCTTATCTTCCACCATTGTCAACTTCAATTTGAGTTTTATGTTCTAACATATATATATATATAATATAATATATATTATATATATATATATATATATATATAATATATATATATATATACTTTAAAATTGACAGTCACAAAAATACCTGATTGCAAGAATGCGAATTTAAAGAATTTTTTACTCAAATAATCCATTTAAATTTTTTTTCACAAAATAATACATTTTTTAGTTTAATTCTCAAACTACTCCACTTTAAAAAAAAACGTTAAGACGTAGGTGACAGATCAATTGGTGCATACCCTTAATTTTAAAGAAGAGCGTCAATTGAATTGGTTACAACACATGGTGCTGTCAATCCTATTGACGTCCATGTGTATAAAGTGAGAGGAGGCGACAGTTGGTTTGGCGCCTCCGTGTACTGTGTAATTTTTTTTTTGTATAAATAGATGTGTTTGGTGATTCATTTTTCCACATCTCTTTTCACTATATTACAAACATGTTTCGTCTTCGTCGCCGCTATGAAAAATTGATTTATTCATGAGACAAGCCTTCGATGGAGATGATGTTCTGGAGCATCTGTCGTTTCGAGCAACTAAAGAGGGAGTTGGTTCGTTGGTTAGATGGAAACATACCTGAAAGCGAAAAAATTAGAAGTATTGAGAGACTCGATGCCGTACGTGGTTGGGTGCGAGTAAAAAATGATAAGGATGCTAGGGAAGTGATGTTTGGAGCAAATTACATTAATTTGATTGTTGTAAGGAGATAAATGGTAAAACCAACTATGCGAATTCAATTTGCATGGAACTCTTGGATGTTGACTTGTTAGATGATAACTCGAGAGGCCAGTGTATACTCCTTCCACGCCTTAGGGCATATTACAACAACTTATAGTTAGATGAAAATTCTACCGAAGACGCTCGAATAATAAAAACTAGGTGTTATATTATGTTTTTAATTGGTTTATTTTTATTTCCCAAATGCAGCGGTTCTAGTATGCATGTTATGTATTTACCTTTACTAAGACATGTAGATAGAATAAGAAGTTACAGTTGGGGGTCCGCTTGTTTGACTTATATTTATAGCTCTTTGTGTAAAAATGCACAGAAAGACACATTTATATTTTTTGGATGTGCTGTTTTTCTCCAAGCATGAGGTTGGTCCAGACTATCGTCCCTAGCGCCCGTCAACCACAACCCGTTCACATTCCCGTACGCAAAAAAGTAATTTTTTAACAATGGACTATATTTACTTACTTGACCGATTATTATCTCTGAATAATATATTTACTTTTTTGGCGCAGATGGTCAACACGTGGTATGAGTTACAACATATGTCCTAGACACTGTATTACCCAGTATCGCAATCTCTTGGATCACCTTCGACCAACAAATGTATTACCATTAACCTAATTAATTAGTAATAATTTGTTTTTTAATATCACCTATTTTATAATCTAATATATTTTCATATTTCAGTTCATTTGGCATCCATATCTAAACTTGGATCATGACCATGAAATCAACGAACAAGATGCAGCCGTTTGGACTGCATGCACACCGATCATAAGATTCACCATTGTAGAGATGCACCATAGTGATCGTGTTAAATTGTAGTTCGTTATGTTTCAACACATCCCAGATCCCCCGACAAACCTCGGAGAATGACATCTACGAAAAGTTAACGACCAATGGAACTTTAACCCTTGGCAAAACTTCGCTAGATCTGAGTGTTGAAAATTGAAGCACCGAGACCATGTCTTAGCTGACGCTGTGATGCCAACTGAAGAAAAACCAACTCGTAATTATATGGCTTGGTACAGATCGATTGGATTTGAGTTCCTCGCCGGGGATATGTACCTATACGACTCACACCAGGTAACTTACACACAAGAATGTTCAACATGTAACCCCTAACAAGATTTCCATACCGGTTACTCACAACCCCCTATCCATCAAATTTTTTGACCCATAAACAGACACCTATGACCCTAACATGCCAAACACCCAACCACAATACCAAGAGCATACCCCGTACCACCACCAACAAGTAAATCATCATCAAGACACCCAACATCACTATGCACCTAACACACCACCCTATCATAGCCACCTTAGCCAAAACACTCAGCGATCATTTAACACCAACCATCCCTCCTCCTACTATAGCTAAGAAGCCCAAACATCACAAAATCAAAACATGCAACAATCATATGGCTACCAAACACCACAAAAATCATTTCAAACTTTCTGCGATGCATCATTCACACCAATGTCAGCCTTCAATTGTTCTGATCGCTCTCCAATAACACAAACACAACCCAACTACTCCGGCATGGGTCACGGACTTAGCTATGAAGGTAACGCTTCATTGCATACACAAGACTACATGTATTTGTCTGAATATCTTAGGCAATCTCCTGCAGGTGGTTCTGATATTCCTGGGTCCTCAAATCCTCAAACACATGGGGTGAATCATCAACATGGGTTAGGACCACACGTTCGGGTAGCTAGGGAATATGGTACCGAAGTTCGGTTAGATCATCCCGGTCAACAACATTAGTCGTTTTGGTTATCGTATGTAAACACATATTAATATTAATACCAATTGGTCCGATTTCGACTTTTATCTATAATATACATTATTTTTCAAAAAAAATTACACAACACACATAAGTGTCAGATCAATTGCCGTCTCCTTTAAAACTACACACACAGACGCCAATTGGATTGACAACACTAGGTGCATAACTCAACCCAATTGACACCACCTCTTTAACTTAAATAGCAGACGCCAATTCATCTGACGACACCTCTTAAAAATGGGGTAGTTTGAGAATTAAATTGAAAAATGAATTATTTTAATTTTTTTAAAAATAAATAAATTATTTGAGTAAAAAATTCGAATTTAAATCTCCAACATCTCAGTAAAAATACTGGTTATGAAATTTGTATTAAGAAATAGTGTGATAAATTAATGATTATGTTCATATAAGTTTATGATAAAAAACATTTATTCTATATTAGCATGATTAAAAACATTTTGGCATAGTTTATGATAAAAAAACATTTATTCTATATTAGCATGATTAAAAACATTTTGGCATGAACTAATCACATCTTATGTCTTGCTGTTTTCATGATTCTCATAATATTATATCAATCACTATCATAGAATTTTCATAATGAAGATTTGTCTTAAGTATAGCCTATTATGAAAATCATTCTCTACTTCAACCTTTTGCATGATGGTATAGGCGATCCAACTTTAGACTTTAGAGGTGTTATGAGGGTAAGCAAACTATTTTAATAGAGAAAGGGAAAATATAGTAATAAAATATTCAATTTATACTTTTCACTCATAAACCTTTAGATTCACTCAATTGTGTTTGTCATTATCGTCCATTGAAAATTATGTAGTGGCCAGTCTTTAGGTTTATGTATGTTAGGCCAACTTGCATGATATTCTAAAGAAGAAATCATATATAAGTGCTTAAAGTACTTTCTTTAGGTTTTACTTTATTAACTATTTGATTATATTTCGTATGTTGCGACGATATTGAAGTTATTTGTTTGAATATATTTAAACTATATACTAGTAATATTATAAATATCATTTTAAAAAAGCTAATATTTTGATTTTTAATCAATAAAACTCTTGACCTTCTCTCAACAAAAATAAATAAATAAATAAATAAAACTCTTGACCCCATACTACAAGAATGAATTATTAAATTGGTTTGATATTTGTTATGAGCGAAAGAGTTTAATGTTAAGAAAGAAACTCTAAATCATTGATTTATATAAAACTTGAAGTAAAATAGAAAGATTAAGTATTTTATCATAATTGTTTTGACAAAGATAAAAAAAAAAGCATAAAATAGAGAAGTCGTATTCCTTTTTTTTTTTATAATAATAAAATGAGATTAAGGGGATATACTGGATTTTTTTTAAATATTTTTTTTTAATTCTTAAATAATCAAATTTTTTCAATAAATTTTCAAAATATCCCTATATCAAACAAATAAAATTGCAATGCAGAGGGCTAACCAATCCAATTGACGATAATTTTGAAAGAGTAAGTGTCTTAACCAATTGCATTGTAGATGCACATAGTCTAGCCAATTAAATTGACAAAAATATAAATCTATAGAAGCAGTCACCAACCAATTCATCTGACTCATATGTGTTGGATGTTTTTTTTAATACAATTAATTAATATAAAAAGTTAAATAAAAATTATTAACAATTATATGTCACGAGTTCCACATTCCTTAGGTACCCTTTCTTGTATTGGCCTCTATATATTCTTTCTAGGTGTTTGATATGAGTTCGCTACAACATCACCATCACCAGATTCTCTAATAAGTTATTGTAAGTATATGTAGTCTTGTGTATGCTTTGACCAACCCCTTACACACAACACCCTACCTAACAAAATTACCAAATCACAAACACTCAAAGCCATATCCAACACATGTCATAAATCCAACCACAAAACCAAGACATATCACATACCACCACCACCAACATGATTATTATCAAAACACCTAACACACATATATACCGTTAACACATCATTCGACCGTAGCCAAAACACCCAAGAAACGTATGACACTAACACTTCATACCATAGGTAAAACAACCTAACATCACAATACCATAACATCTGACAAACATATGGCTACAAAGCACCATAACAACCATTTATTCATTTCCTCAACGGAGCATTCACACCAATGTTGCAATTCAATCGACAAGCCGCTCACCAATAACACCATCAACTCATATAACACAATCCAACTAAAACGACATGGACAATGAACTCAATTACGACAACACGTCAATCAATACACAAGACTACGTTGAATTACAAGAACTTATTAGGGAATCTGGTGATGGTGATGTTGTAAGGAACTAGTATCAAACAACTAGGGAGAATCAATTGAGTGCGATACGAGAAAGATTACATAGAGGGTGTGGATCTAGTGGCATGTACGATCACGCGGGTCGTCTTCGTTAGTGTAAAAATATTCTCGTATGTAATCCTATTTAAATTAAATATTAATAGTTTTTAAATTGATTTATTAATTAATTGTATTAAACAAAAGCATCCAACATATAGGAGCTAGATGAATCGGCGACTGCTCCTATGAATTTTACACTGTCACCAATTCAATTGGCTAGAATAGCTGCAGTCGCCAATTCAATTTCCTAGGTCATTTACTTTTTCAAAGTTGTTGGCAGTTGGTTTGACTAGTCTAATGCGTTGTATTTTTTTTTATTTTTTTTAAACATGGGTATTTTGAAAATTTATGTAAAAGTTGGTTATTTGGAAAATTCTGTTGAAAAAATTGGTTATTTTAAAAAAATCAGATATACTCCAACTCAAATACAAAAAACATTCATTTCAAATAACATCGGGCAGAACAAGTGGCACAATAAAATACTAACATCCACTCTTAAGACAACAAGTGGCACAATAAAATACTAACATCCAGTCAAAACTATCCCGCGTCACTATTTGAAAATGCGAAAAATTCCCACACAATAAGCAACCATATCATCATATAATATGATAATAGACATTAACATCAAACTACATTTAACCAAATTAAATTAATATTGTTTCGGTATAAACTTATAGGATAGATAGTCTAAACAAGTGATATAATCTTCTTGTAAGTGGTAGTGATTTGTTAGTGTGGTGCTTTGATTTACTCGTCTGTTTTGTCGTAAGTATACTTCACCTTTGGAGGAAGGGATGTATATTTGTAAAGACATTTTGATACTAATAAGGTGAAGTGTATGTAGATAGAAAATAGACAAATACTTTTATTTCATTACATAAAGATTTTGCAAAAATGAAAGACAAACAACCAAAAAGTTGCGCTACTTCTTTTTGGATGGTAAAAGTTATCTTAAAAACTACATTAATCACCCTAGGAGACATAACATTGATATATTGGTCCCATTAGACTATATGTAAGAGATTCATTGCCTCTGGTACTAGGAAGTCAAAAGTGTCATATATAAATAGTACACATTTTCATGTTTAACCACTTTACTTGAAGCGACTTTGAGGGTTTTCTGTCTCACAGTAAAACCTCCATTCCTTAGTCCCGAAAAAGGAGGGACACCTAGCCAACTCCACACATATATGTTTTCCTCCTACCTAACATACACCAGAGCATATGTCGACCTAAGTGCCAATCTTCCCTTTTATGGATCAGTCAAGAAATTTATAGGCTTATCTTTATTCATAGATAATCTCTCCTTCCAAAATATATCTAATAGTATATCCCAAACAAATTCATGGGGTAATTAACATCTAGAAGCTCCTTATAATGAACTGCATGTTTCTAAAAAGTATTCAGTGACACTTTATGACAAACATGGAAAATCGCATCAACATAAAATAAGAGAATCGTAAGGTGATATCTAAGTATAATATGATACTCTACCGGTGAAATATGATACTCCTCCGGGGTGAGAGTGATAAGGGATGTACCTTCGCCAGCAACGATCGAACGGGCCTGGATTTGCTAAATGTTGCGATTTTAATTGGTTTCAGGCGACACGCTTCGGAACTTATCTTGCCTTTGAGGACTTAATAGGGTGGCAGTCTCAGCTAGTTGGGTTTCGATCCTTACGTTGCTTGTAGCCTCAGCAGGAGTCGAATCAGCCTTGTTTCACTATAACAAAGAAGTTATGATAAATGTTGGAGAATAATTCACGAGGTTATGAAACAAGAGTGGTCAGATACCTTGGGAGCTACGTGTTGCGGGGATGCTGGATTAGTTTCTTCTTGATCAATGGGCATAAAGATTTCAGTAAGGTCATTAGGGACAAAGATCTTTGCGGTTGAAGAAACAATTCTCGGAGAAGGTTTCTTGGCTGGAATTTTCTTTTTCTTTCTTGCCGGAGTGGACGGAGTAGATGGTGGCACCTTCGCTGTGGGAAAAATATGGGAATGGGCATTGCCATTAGAATCCTCACTTTCTATAGAAGGCACCTCTTCAAGAACCTAAGTCATAAGAAACATAAGAGGGTGAATGAATTAAAACATCATGAAACGCTAAGACGCAAAATACATGTGGTTTCAGAGTTGTAGTCGCTTTTTGCTTTTTAGGAGGTTTGTTTGGGGCTGGCGCAGCAACTGGAGCCCGCTTTCGACCCTAGAAAATAAATACAAAGAGGGAAAATGGTGGTTATTTTTACTACTCAAAGAAAGGAAAGTAAAGGGAGCAATAGTCACCTTATTTATTTGGGGCTCTTCGACATTAATAGTTTGGATTTTCTCGACGAGAGCGTCGGTATTCGGCTGTGGAGCCGGTGTTTCGCCAGCAAGGGAAGAAAAAGCGTCGATCATATTTTGGATAAAAGGTGCACTAGGGAAATATTGACGTTCGTTTTCAGACCACCCCTTGTCAAAGTCTTTGGTGGTAAGAAAGGATTGTTGAAATTTGAAAATGGGTAATTCGAGGCACTAAGTCGACTTGTGAAATTTGAGGAAAGCTTTGTGACCTTCAAAGTTCAGTTGTTGACTTGCCCACACAATGTCAGTCGGATGAGACACCAAATACTTTTGCATCATCTGGCTCAGGCCAAATTGTCGAGCCACCAAGTTAGGCTGATAGCTCATGAACCCATATCCCTTCGACCCAACCTTTATCCCGAAGGACAACATCGTATGAGTAAAAATCCCCTCCATATAACACTCGATAGTGTTAGGATTTTTAAACCAGGAAAATCACCAGGAAAAATGTTTTTAAACCATGTTAGGCCAAAGTTTTAATCCACAAATGGGGCCATACCTGGAACGAAAGAGGTGGATTAGATGAATATACTAATATACTTCATGAAAAGGTGTTTGTTAGGGGTATCCTGACAGGTCATTAAGGCAAGTCTTATGCCTTCTATAGGTCGATCCTGGTTCAAACGCATATACGCTTCGACACATGATAACCTAATTGGTATTCGAAACTAGCGTTTAACGAGTGTTGGGGCAACCACATAGGGCCAGACAAGTTTAGGGCCTTTGAAGTGGAGTGGAGAAGCTTCAGTTTTAGTGTCGCAAGCGCTAGAGAATGGTAAAGAGAGGCTAGCAGATGTTTACTTAAAGAAACCTGACGACCTTCATGTATTTGGATTGTCAGGCTTATATAGCTCTTAGCTATTTGCAGAGATCTAGGACAAAACACATAATACGAGAGCCAAAGAGTTAGAAAAGCAATGTGTTCCTCGTCGAAAACTTTAGTGGAGTCTTGATCATGGTGATCTTCAATATAATTATGGAAACTTGCACAATTGAAGGTAAAATCATTTTCCATCAGAAGAGTTGGGTCGAACGTTTTTCCTAGAGGTGAGAAGCCAATGATGATTTCCACATTGAAAAGGGTTGGCGTTAGCATACCACAAGGAAGTTAGAAGGTGTTAGTCGAACCTTCCCAGAAGTACATCGAAGCAAGCAACATACATGGGTTGATTCAATGGGCGTTCCTTGAGATTTGGATGGCATCGAAGATACCAAGCATTTTCCATTGTTCCTGGCGTTTGTGTTGGACTTTGTTGAGCCAAGCCACATACTCTTTATTAATAGGAGTGCGCATCAACCTGAAAACCGTGGCCTTTGGGTCTGTCATACGGTGAACCGACTTTGTGTTTTTGCTTTGGAAAGCAAATGTCGCGGATAGCAAGAGTCGCCACCGACTTTTCTTTTATCCAATAAGGAAAGGTGGAAAAGAACAGGAAAGACCTTAATTAGATTTTGGGTTCGGGAGGTACATTATACAAAGGGAAGGTGTTAGCACCCTTTGTATCCATGGTTATCCATGGGCTCTTAACTGCTCGATCACTTATATTTTTCTTGTCTGAAAAAGGTGTTCGTGAACTGTTTAGGAAATGTTTTGAAAAGAGAGTTTATCTTTGTAATGATTCTTGTACGAATGTATACAAAGTATTTATCTCGTTTAATTTTGAAAGTTGTTTAGAAAAATATAACTTGGCAATGATTCTAGTACGAATGTATGCCAAGTGGTGATTTTCTAATAGAGGTTTTGAAAAGTGTGAGGTGTGAAAAGTAGTTTAAACTGTGAGCAAGCATTTAGGAGTTATACCTACCCAAGGTCTTTATGAGCATTTCCTATCCTTATGAGGATAAAACTGTCCTTACTATTGAGAAGTAAGTAGTTCTATCCTTTAGATGTAGGGTCATCGTAGGGTCATCGATTGGTCATTGAAGGCAACATTTGTAAGGGTACCTTAGCATTCGAAGGGACGATCATCATTTAACCGTAGGCTACAAAGACGGGTCACCGAGGGACAAAATCATATATTCGCAGGCAACATCCGAGGGACGATGATTTATTTTATAGGGACATGATGATTTAATCGAAGGGTCTTTGCTAAGTGTATCCCCATATTCGCGGGACATGACCATAATACCGTAATACCGTAAGGCGACAAAGAGAGGTCCAAGATCACATATTCAAAGGCAATATTTTACAATCAATTAGGTAGTTATAATCAATTAGGTAATTAGGTCCACATTATAATCAATTAGATAATTAGGGTGAATCTCCCCAAGGGTATCCCACAAATAAAGTGGAATACCTAGCAAGCTACCTTTTCAAGAATACGTGAGCCCTTACAAAATTCAGCAAACAAGTTAGAATACCAAATCAGGGTGCCATCGAGAATTGCACCAAGCAAAAGGAACATAGCGGTAGGAATGTCAGACAAAATAACACATGGTTAGAATAAAAACAGATCCGATAAGCATAGAACAGGACAGAAAAATCGGCGACTGTCACGTTCGCTTCTGCCTCGCCTAGTGAAGGCTTAGCGAATGCTCGCTACATGCTCGCTTAGCGATGTGCTAGCGAGCGGCTGCGGGTTCTGGTTTTAATAACAGTACAATTCCAGAAAGCTCCACACCCTATGGCATCCATCACAGAAATTACATGGTTAAATGTTCAAGATATTCATACATACTTAAATTCACATGCGAAACTTAAGATATTTTTATAAATTCAATCATAATGCCATATGCAAATTAAGAACATAAAACGGTAATAGTAATGCAAACCTGTTTGCAATTGAATTGCAACCTTGAATTGGCAAGTCACTCTTAGGGTTGGCGCCGGATTGAGTTGGGCGGAGATAACCTTGGTGCAGATGAGTTTCCTTCAGGGTTTCCTTTAGGGTTGCTCTGAACTCTCTCGGTGAGCCTCCAGGGTTTGCTGTGTTGCTTCTGTTAGGGTTTCCTTGCTAGGGTTTCTGTCCGTCTGCCTCTGTCCCCTTTTTCTGAATGAAGCTCTGCTATTTATAATAATTTTTGTGACCTGATGGGCTCAGAATGAAGCCCAGAATTTTCTGGTATTCGCAAGCTTCGCTAGGCGAGTGGCGTAGCGAAGGGTTCGCTAGGCGAAGGATTTGCTCGCCTAGCGAGCATGCCAGTTTGAGTCATTTCCTCGGTTTGGCCACCTGTGAGCAGGGTCTTTGTTCTTTTAGGATCAATGCCTTGAAAAATAAGTCGAAGTGCCTTGAAAAATGCTTGTAATATTAACGGGCAAATTTTGGGGTATGACAGCTGCCCCTGTTCAATATTCTTAAACCGAGAGAGTTAGAATGGTATGTATGCCATTCGTGGTCTGGAGGTGGAAGATTATTGAACACTTAGAATGCCCCAAAAATTTGCACTTGTTAATTAAAAGTTAGTCTTGATGGAGATGGGCTTAAAGATGCCATCCAGGGAGTTTGATGATGAGAGCTTCAGAGTGCGTCGTACATCAGACCAATTGGGAGACATGGGTGCCACACCGGGTCGTACGCTAGACCGTATAGTGAGTCATCCATTAGGTGATATTAGGGTGAGCTGAACCTGATAAGATAAGGATCTGAATGAGTCATACACTGCTGGGGATAAAGGATCAGAAGGGATCATACGCTAGCTCGTATCTGAATTGCAGAATGAACCGTCCCTTAGGCGGGTGACTTTGCTGGGGATGAAAGATCAGAATGGATCGTACGCTAGATCGTATCCGAGTTGCAGAATGGGCCGTCCGTTAGGCCGTATCTGACGAAATAAGGATCGGAATGGATCGTACGCTAGACCGTATCCGAGTTGCAGAATGAGCCGTACGTTAAGCTGTATTCGACGAAGAAAGTAGTCGTACGCTAGACTACACCTCGGAATATACCGTACGCTAGGTAGTATCTGAGGATTTGAAGATCCAAATGGGTCATACGCTAGACCGTATTGGGGTTGCAGAATGAGCCGTACGTTAGGCTGTATCTGAAGAAGAAAGTAGTCGTACGCTAGACTACACCTCGGAATGTACCGTACGCTAGGTAGTATCTGAGGATTTGAAGATCCAAATGGGTCGTACGCTAGACCGTATTGGGGTTGCAGAATGAGCCGTACGTTAGGCTGTATCTGAAGAAGAAAGTAGTCGTACGCTAGACTACACCTCGGAATGTACCGTATGCTAGGTAGTATCTGAGGATTTGAAGATCAGAATGGATCGTACGTTAGATCGTATCTGAGTTGCAGAATGAGCCGTACGTTAGGCTGTATCTGAAAAAGAAAGTAGTCGTACGCTAGACTACACCTCGGAATGTACCGTACGCTAGGTAGTATCTGAGGATATGAATATCCAACTGGGTCGTACGCTAGACCGTATTGGAATAATTGAAGGAATCATATGTTGAGCTGAATCAAAATGAACCGTACGTTAGGCTATATCTGATAACATTTGTATATGTTGTATTTGCAATAAATGTCTGGGATGGGCTTAAAGATGCCATCATTAGGAGGATATCAGAATGCTTGTCAGAATGAATATCCACATGGATTATATCTGAAAGATGTATATGAATCTCGAATGTAACCGCTGAGGGTGTCTGTCTGAATGTACCTTTATTTTGACTGTATCCGAAGGATAATTAAACTGAAAAATAAAGTTAGCTTTGTGCCATGTCATGGTGCATGAGATGTTTTATGCTTTCGAAAATAAATGCGAACATTGTATGCATGCGTATGATGTGAAATGATGTAATGAATGAATTATGCGTCTGAAAATTTTGCCAGGGGAAAATAAATCCCAATATTCTGGTTGGAGATATTTGTATTGATGGCCCTTTCTTAGCTGGGGGATACTTGATTTCGGTCTGATGGTAGAAATATTCAGCAGAGCCTGGCTGGGGAATATGATTAGCAACCGGATTCATCGGAAAGCATGGTTAGACCTTATCCACGATCCTAAAGTCTTTTAGTAACTGTTGTTGCTATTTTATGCATGTATTTTCGGTAAACATCAATCATGTTCAAATGCATATATTAATTCAAACTAAATCAATGGACGTTTACGCAAACAAAACAGAGGAAGTAAAACAAAAGCATTTCTTTGGAAGTAAAAATTGTATCGATTTTGAAAGAGGGCCTATAAACAGGCAATTTGTGTACAGGGAGACAGAAATCCTAGTAAGAGGAAATTGTCAAGAAAACAAAGAGAAAGCTATGCAGAAAAAGTCCTATTGATTTTAATTCCACTACTGTCATTATGTCTTCAAGCCTCTCATCTCCTGCGGTCGGATAAAAGTGATTAACTTGTTCAGTCCTTGGAACTTGGGTGAAGCTGACTGAGAACGGGACATAGTCATACGCTTTAATCCCTAATTTTTGCCTGGACCGCCTTTTCAGGTTTTCAGTCCACCAGGATACCCTTTTTTGCCCAAGCCGCCTTTTCAGGTTTTCGACTTGCCGGGTGTACGTTTTTATATGTTTATCCCTAATTTTTGCCCGAACCCTTTTGGTTCGCTGGGATGCCCTTACTTTTGCCTAGATACGTCGACCTAGCGGGTCTCTTTTATGCGTAGTATTTTTTAACTATGTCTGCGTTCATCGGATGCGGGAAATCTTCGCCATCCATTGTAGCAAGCATCATGGTTCCACCAAAGAATACCTTCTTAACTACAAATGGCCCTTCGTATGTGGGAGTCCATTTGCCTCTGGGATCACCTTGTGGTAGAATGATACGCTTGATCACCAAGTCGCCAATTTGATACACCTGTCTCTTGACTTTCTTATTAAATGCCTGGGTCATGCGCTTCTGATATATCTGTCCATGACAAACAGCTGCAAGTCTCTTTTCATCAATCAAATTTATCTGATCGAGTCGAGTCTGAATCCATTCATCTTCATCTAAGCCTGCATCTTTCATAATTCTTAGAGAGGGAATCTGGACTTCCACTGGTAAAACGGCTTCCATGCTGTAGACTAAAGAGAAAGGAGTTGCCCCTGTCGAAGTTCGTACCGAAGTGCGATAACCATGAAGAGCAAATGGTAACATCTCATGCCAGTCTTTGTATGTTACTGTCATCTTTTGTATAATCTTCTTAATATTCTTATTAGCAGCCTCCACGACACCATTCATCTTTGGCCGGTACGGAGAAGAGTTATGGTGTTTTATTTTGAACTGCGTGCAGAGTTCAGTAATCATCTTGTTGTTCAAATTAGTACCATTGTCAGTGATAATTCTTTCAGGGATGCCATACCGACAAATGAGACTATTCTTGATGAACCGTGCCACCATATTCTTGGTGACAGAAGCAAATGAGGCCGCCTCTACCCATTTTGTAAAGTAATCAATAGCAACGAGGATGAAACGATGTCCATTAGAAGCCGTAGGTTTAATCTCTCCAATCATATCAATGCCCCACATTGCAAAGGGCCAAGGGGCTGTCAACACGTTCAATGGAGCAGGAGGTACATGTACTTTGTCCGCATAGATCTGGCACTTGTGACAAGTTCTGGAGTGATGGTGGCAATCAGCTTCCATGGTAGACCAATAATACCCTGATCTCAGAATCTTCTTGGCCGTCGTATGTCCACTAGAATGAGTCCCAAAAATACCGTCATGCATGTCTTCCATAATCTTTTCTGCTTCCTTTTTATCCACACAGCGAAGCAAAGTCGAATCATGATTACGTTTGTATAATACTCCATTACTAAAAAAGAACTTAGCGGAGAACTTCCTCAGAAATTTTCTGTCGTTGATGGATGCCCCTTCAGGGTATTCCTGAGCTTCTAAATATCTTTTTACTTCGTGGAACCAAGGTTTCTCTTCTACTTCATCAGCGTTAAGTTCATAACAATATGTTGGTTCATCTAATCGTTCAATGGTGATCCTGGGAGCTTCACTGTCCCATCTGACTCTGAACATAGATGACATGGTAGCCAATGCGTCTGCCAACTGATTCTCTTCTCGTGGAATATGTTCGAATGTAATCTCTTCAAAGTGTGGGATTAATGTTAACACCCGTTCTCGATAAGGGATGAGATTTGGATGTTTAGTGTCCCATTCTCCTTTGATCTGACTGATTACTAATGCTGAGTCTCCGTATACACTCAAAAACTTGATTCTTAGGTCTATAGCAGCTCTGAGTCCCAAAATACATGCTTCATACTCAGCCATATTATTGGTACAATCAAAACATAGTCTAGCAGTGAAAGGCGTATGGCAACCCTTGGGAGAGATGATTACAACACCAACACCGTTACCCAACGCATTAGAAGATCCATCGAAAACCATAGTCCATCGGGATTCCCTTTCGGGTCCTTCATCCGGTCCAGATTCTTCATAATCAGTAACAAGCATGACATCCTCATCTAGGAACTCAAAATTCATAGACTGGTAATCATTCACTGCTTGATGAGCCAAATGATCAGCTAGCACGCTTCCTTTGATTGCTTTTTGGGTAGTATACTGGATATCATACTCTGTTAAAATCATCTGCCATCTTGCTATTCTTCCGGAGAGGGCAGGTTTCTCAAATATATATTTGATAGGATCCATCTTAGAAATCAACAAAGTGGTGTGATTCAACATATACTGTCTTAGTCGGCGAGCAACCCAGGCCAAAGCACAACAAGTTTTCTCAAGCAGTGAGTATCTTGTTTCACAGTCGGTAAACTTTTTGCTAAGGTAGTGTATGGCATGCTCTTTTCGACCAGACTCGTCATGTTGCCCCAACACGCACCCCATTGAACTTTCTAACACGGTCAAATACATGATTAGAGGTCTTCCTTCAACTGGTGGTATCAGAATTGGAGGTTCCTGGAGATACTTCTTGATTTTATCAAAAGCTTCTTGACATTCATCATTCCATATCATCTCTTGATTTTTCCTCAGTAATTTGAAGATGGGTTTGCAGGTAGCGGTCAAATGGGAGATAAATCGGGCAATGTAATTCAAACGTCCCAAGAAACCTCTGACTTCTTTATCTGTACGAGGAACTGGCATTTCTTGAATAGCTCTCACCTTAGCCGGGTCAACCTCAATTCCTTTACCACTGAGAATAAAGCCCAAGAGTTTACCGGATCTTACTCCAAAGGTGCATTTGTTCGGGTTCAATCTCAACTTGTATTTCTTCAACCTCTCAAACAGTTTGTATAAATGATCGAGATGTTCTTCTTCAGTATGAGATCTGGCTATCATGTCATCCACATATACCTCTATTTCATGATGGATCATATCATGGAACAAAACCACCATAGCACGCTGGTATGTTGCCCCGACGTTCTTTAAACCGAATGGCATTACTTTGTAACAGAAAGTTCCCCATTGCGTCACAAACGTAGTTTTCTCCATGTCTTCAGGTGCCATCTTAATCTGGTTATAACCCGAGAATCCATCCATGAAGGAGAATACCTTGTGTTGAGCGGTGTTGTCTACCAGAACATCAATGTGCGAGAGTGGAAAGTCATCTTTGGGACTCACTTTATTCAGATCTCTGTAATCGACGCACATTCGCACTTTACCATCCTTCTTCGGTACCGGTACCACATTAGCAACCCATTGAGGATAAGAAGTAACGGCTAGGAAACCGGCGTTAAATTGTTTCATAACTTCGGCTTTGATTTTCTCGGACATTTCAGGACGCATGCGACGAACCTTTTGCTTAACAGGATGACAATCTTCCTTCATTGGCAAACGATGCACTACTATATCAGTATCTAGTCCTGGCATGTCTTCATAAGACCAAGCAAAAATCTCTATATAGTCATGTAACATCTGAATCAATCTTTCTTTGACACTGTTTTCCAAGCCTGCTCCTATTTTGACTTCTTTCTTGTCTACTTAAGTACCCAGATTTATAGTTTCAATTGATTCCCCATGCGGCTGTATAGTCCTTTCTTCTTGCAGTAACAGTCTGGCAAGCTCTCCAGGTACCTCACAATCTTCCTCACTTCCATCCTCGACTTGGTAGATCAGATTTTCAAAGTCATAATGAACAATAGCAGAATTATTATCAACAGGATCCAGAGTGGATATGGATCTGCAGTTTGTTACGTGAGTGTGTGTAAGAGAGCATAACTTGTTTAAAAGATGACAGGAAAGATAAAGAGCGCAATATTTGAATGCAAAAAGGTCCATTGATTTATTGAATATGAATATGCTTATGAAAATGACACAACCCTTAACAAATTAGCTATTGTGCCCCGGGCATAGACACAATGCTTTGAGAAGTTCAATTGTAAAATTAAAAATTGCAACACTAAAATAGGCAATAACAATTACTCCTGACTAAAGGAAATCGGGATAGTGTCTTCAGCCTTCCAATTATTGAGTCCGTCACCAATTGTTGGGAAAATCCAGCTATCCAGGTCGCAATCGCTATCAACATCTTCTACAACATTAATTTGATCTTTGACTATCTTCTCAGAGTTAAACCCCAGGCCAAATCTATCAGACTTGCATGGCACATCGATCAGTTGACCCCAGCCAGTATGACCACCATCTTCAACCACGGCTTGGGCATCTTTCAGAGAAATCATAGCAGGAGGAGCACGAATAACCTTGGGCACACGGGAAGTTGGCTTAAGGACATGACTGGTCGAAGGAACTACTTCAAATGACTGAGAAGGAGTCTCAACGAATTCACCATCCATCTCGACGTATCTGAAGGTATGCACACTACTGACAATATACTCTTCCTCTCCGCACACAGTGACAATCTTACCCTCTATTGGATACCTCAGCTTTTGATGGAGGGACGAAGCTACAACACTTGCCCCATGAATCCAAGGGCGTCCCAGCAAGCAGGAATAGGCAGGACGAATATTCATTACGTGAAAGATAGTGTTGAAAACCTGAGGTCCTATCTTGATAGGGAGAACCACTTCACCATGGACAACACTCTTCGCACCATCGTAAGCACGCACCACAACGTCACTAGGTTTCAGTTCAATGCTTTTACAGTCAAGTTTATCGAGCACAACTTTCGGTAGCACATTCAAAGAAGAGCCATTATCGATCAACACATGAGACAAGGTGATCCCCTTACACTCAAGGGAGATATGCAGAGCTTTATTGTGATTCTTTCCTGCTGGTGTCAGGTCAGCATCGGAAAAGCCTAGGCCATTGTCAACAGCCAAGTGAGCAACATAATTTTCGAACTGATCGACAGATGTCTCCTGAGGTACATGAGCGGTCTTCAAGAACTTTATCAAGGCATTGGCATGAGATTCAGAAGATAATAACAAGGATAACATCGAGATCTTAGACGGGGTATGCCCCAACTGTTCTACCACATCAAAATCACTCTTGCGGATGATTTTCAGCATTTCTTCCATTTCCTATTTGGCAACATCTTCGGTAGTAACTTCGACCGGTATCTCTGACTGAGAAGGGTTAACTGCTGGTTCCTTTCCTCGAGTTTCAGGGACGGGGGGTGAGATTTCTGGAGAAAAGATCCTTCCGCTTCGAGTAACTTTACTAGTCCCAACAATGTCAACGTCATTAGGATTAGCAGAATTATCAACTTGCTTTACGCCATGGATGTAAACATCACCTCCATAATTCCACGGAATGGCTTTGCTTGAGGAATACGGTACTGGGCCAGGTGCGGTAATGATTAGGGGAGCTACCCTGGGCTCAGTAGTAATCTTCACAGGCACTCTAGTAGCGGTAATCTTCACTGGAACTTTGGACCTAGCAATCACGGATATTTCTTCAATAGGGTTTTCCACCTTAGGAATCTTTTCAAAGAGAATTGTACGATCATCCATCAGCCGTTGAATACCATTTCTCAACTTCAGGCAATCATTGGGTCGGAGTATACAGAGATCACAACTTTCAGCGCAACCTGGAAATAAACCAGCTTGCAATAAATTCTTCTTGATGGTCAGGAGAGGAGATGCTAAGTCGGCTACATTAGAAATGTGAGAATTGTCATCCACAGCATTAACAGTCTTGTCATGGTTAGGCATAGGTGCAGTGATGACATTCGGAGTCTCTGGAGGATCAAATTCAATTTCTCCAGCCTCGATCATATCCTGAATCTTATTCTTCAACAACCAACAATCGTTCGTATCATGCCCGGGGTTTCGCGGAGTGATATGCACACCTGGCATTGGGATTATAACGAGGAGAAGTAGTGTTGACATTTGCAGGGGGCCCCCTGAGGGTAATTAGATTTGCCTTTAGCATACCCTGCAGTGCTTGTGCTAAAGTCATATTGATCTTGGTGAACTGCCTTCTTGGCCTGTCTTGTCTGTGCTGGAAGTTTTGAGATGGCGGTGCTGCAATCGTCACTGCTCCAACAGCATGGTCACGATTTTTCTTGTTATGACCCCTTTGACCGTACACAACATTTGATTCGTTCTTCCCCTGATAGGACTTTTTGGTGCTTGCAGAGGTAGCCGCCTGTATCTTTCCACTTCGAATGCCGCTCTCCACATGTTCACCTGTCAATATAAGTTCAGTGAAACCCGATGAGGAACTTCCCAATAGATGGCTGTAGAATGGGCTAGTCAGTGTGCCCATGAACATGTCTACTAATTCTCGATCAGTCATAGGGGGTTTGACTCTGCCAGCCAAATCTCTCCATTTTTGAGCATATTCTTTGAAGCTTTCTTTAGATCCCATAGTCATACTCTGCAACTGTAGCCGAGTAGGCGCCAATTCAGAATTGTACTGGTAGTGCTTGTAGAAAGTTGTCGCTAAATCAGTCCAGGTGCGGATGTTAGAGCTCTCGAGCTGGTAGTACCACTCTAACTGTGTGCCAGACAGACTCTCTTGGAAGAAATGGATCCATAGCTTCCTATCAGTGGTATACGGCTGAATCTTTCTCACATAAGCTCGCTATCAGCATCTTCTACAGCATTAATTTGATCTTTGACTATCTTCTCAGAGTTAAACCCCAGGCCAAATCTATCAGACTTGCATGGCACATCGATCAGTTGACCCCAACCAGTATGACCACCATCTTCAACCACGGCTTAGGCATCTTTCAGAGAAATCATAGCAGGAGGAGCACGGATAACCTTGGGCACATGGGAAGTTGGCTTAAGGACATGACTGGTCGAAGGAACTACTTCAAATGACTGAGAAGGAGTCTCAACGAATTCACCATCCATCTCGACGTATCTGAAGGTATGCACACTACTGACAATATACTCTTCCTCTCCGCACACAGTGACAATCTTACCCTCTATTGGATACCTCAGTTTTTGATGGAGGGATGAAGCTACAACACTTGCCCCATGAATCCAAGGGCGTCCCAGCAAGCAGGAATAGGCAGGACGAATATTCATTACGTGAAAAATAGTGTTGAAAACCTGAGGTCCTATCTTGATAGGGAGAACCACTTCACCATGGACAACACTCTTCGCACCATCGTAAGCACGCACCACAACGTCACTAGGTTTCAGTTCAATGCTTTTACAGTCAAGTTTATCGAGCACAGCTTTCGGTAGCACATTCAAAGAAGAGCCATTATCGATCAACACATGAGACAAGGTGATCCCCTTACACTCAAGGGAGATATGCAGAGCTTTATTGTGATTCTTTCCTGCTGGTGTCAGGTCAGCATCGGAAAAGCCTAGGCCATTGTCAACAGCCAAGTGAGCAACATAATTTTCGAACTGATCGACAGATGTCTCCTGAGGTACATGAGCGGTCTTCAAGAACTTTATCAAGGCATTGGCATGAGATTCAGAAGATAACAACAAGGATAACATCGAGATCTTAGACGGGGTATGCCCCAACTGTTCTACCACATCAAAATCACTCTTGCGGATGATTTTCAGCATTTCTTCCATTTCCTATTTGGCAACATCTTCGGTAGTAACTTCGACCGGTATCTCTGACTGAGAAGGGTTAACTGCTGGTTCCTTTCCTCGAGTTTCAGGGACGGGGGGTGAGATTTCTGGAGAAAAGATCCTTCCGCTTCGAGTAACTTTACTAGTCCCAACAATGTCAACGTCATTAGGATTAACAGAATTATCAACTTGCTTTACGCCATGGATGTAAACATCACCTCCATAATTCCACAGAATGGCTTTGCTTGAGGAATACGGTACTGGGCCAGGTGCGGTAATGATTAGGGGAGCTACCCTGGGCTCAGCAGTAATCTTCACAGGCACTCTAGTAGCGGTAATCTTCACTGGAACTTTGGACCTAACAATCACGGATATTTCTTCAATAGGGTTTTCCACCTTAGGAATCTTTTCAAAGAGAATTGTACGATCATCCATCAGCCGTTGAATACCATTTCTCAACTTCAGGCAATCATTGGGTCGGAGTATACAGAGATCACAACTTTCAGCGCAACCTGGAAATAAACCAGCTTACAATAAATTCTTCTTGATGGTCAGGAGAGGAGATGCTAAGTCGGCTACATTAGAAATGTGAGAATTGTCATCCACAGCATTAACAGTCTTGTCATGGTTAGGCATAGGTGCAGTGATGACATTCGGAGTCTCTGGAGGATCAAATTCAATTTCTCCAGCCTCGATCATATCCTGAATCTTATTCTTCAACAACCAACAATCGTTCGTATCATGCCCGGGGTTATCGGAGTGATATGCACACCTGGCATTGGGATTGTAACGAGGAGAAGTAGTGTTGACATTTGCAGGGGGGCCCCTGAGGGTAATTAGATTTTCCTTTAGCATACCCTGCAGTGCTTGTGCTAAAGTCATATTGATCTTGGTGAACTGCCTTCTTGGCCTGTCTTGTCTGTGCTGGAAGTTTTGAGATGGCGGTGCTGCAATCGTCACTGCTCCAACAGCATGGTCACGATTTTTCTTGTTATGACCCCTTTGACCGTACACAACATTTGATTCGTTCTTCCCCTGATAGGACTTTTTGGTGCTTGCAGAGGTAGCCGCCTGTATCTTTCCACTTCGAATGCCGCTCTCCACATGTTCACCTGTCAATATAAGTTCAGTGAAACCCGATGAGGAACTTCCCAATAGATGGCTGTAGAATGGGCTAGTCAGTGTGCCCATGAACATGTCTACTAATTCTCGATCAGTCATAGGGGGTTTGACTCTGCCAGCCAAATCTCTCCATTTTTGAGCATATTCTTTGAAGCTTTCTTTAGATCCCATAGTCATACTCTGCAACTGTAGCCGAGTAGGCGCCAATTCAAAATTGTACTGGTAGTGCTTGTAGAAAGCTGTCGCTAAATCAGTCCAGGTGCGGATGTTAGAGCTCTCGAGCTGGTAGTACCACTCTAACTGTGTGCCAGACAGACTCTCTTGGAAGAAATGGATCCATAGCTTCCTATCAGTGGTATACGGCTGAATCTTTCTCACATAAGCTCTCAGATGCATCTGAGGACAAGACGCACCATCATACTTAGTGAAAGCGGGGACCTTGAATTTGCGGGGAATGACCACATCAGAGACCAGACCTAAGCTTTCGAAATCCAGACCGGGCGCCTTCTGACCCTCCATAGCTAGCATGCGTTCTTCCAACAACTTATACTTATCATCTTTTGGAGAGTACTGTTCATTTTCATAATCTTCATCGTCGTCCTCCTGGCTGAAAGGATCAGCATTCTCATCTTCTGAATCTGTCCCCTCTTCTTGATCCTTTGGAATTCTAATCTTGACTCCTGCAGCTTGTCCTTTAAGCCTTCTTCCCGGGTTAATGTAACTCACAGGTTTCTTGTCTTTCTTCTGCTCGAGCAAGAGAGCCTTCAGTTCCTCCTGCCCCTTGGATAAGCTCAAGATCATCTCCTGGAATTGAGCATTTTGAGCCTTGAGATCATTGACAGTTTGTTCAAGAGCCATCTTTCTGTTTAGAAGGAAGACCGTAAGAACATTGAGCTTTTAGAATACCTGTTATGCAATGTTATGTTATGCTATGCAATGTATGAAATGTTTTCAAGGACTTTTGGAATTTAACTTTGCGTAAACTACCAAAAAGAGAGGAACTTTTATTACTAATTTCTTTAATCAACATTCATTACAAAAAGGAAATAATAAAATACAATGAAAGCTCAAGTCTCCCAGGGACGACTTCTTTTTGGGCGAAGATATGCATTGAGTCTTCGTTCCTCATTAAGCTGGCTGGTGAGCTCTAATACTTTCTTCCTTTCTGCAACGAACCGAGTCTCAAAAGTATCCCTTTCCTCTCTCAACTGGATCCAGGATCTCTTCAGTTCTTCAACATTGGTAGGCATATCTGGATAAGGAATGATCTCAGGAGTACCTCCTTCAACTCCTGGTTCAACAATCAGCGGTCCGACTGCCAGATATGGCATGGTAAGCTCGCGAGCTCTGGCGCGTACCCATCTGAGATAAGATTCCATAGGAATAGAGTTTTTCTGTCCTAAAGTGCTTCTTTTCACCATGCCCCAAGCTCGTACAAACCTTTGACGGAGACCTTGAGAGTCGTTGTCATAGTCAAACACAGTGCCTTGAATGATTACTTCATGTGGACCATCTCTTCGAGCATAACCAAACTGACGTAGGGCTAAAGCTGGGTTATAAGTAATACCTCCTCTTATCCCCAGGAGTGGTACGTTAGAGAATTCTCCGCAGCGGTCAACGAGGATAAGATTTTCTTCGAGATGAGGACACCAACGGATGTCTGAATGGGAGAGCGACATTATCCTTTGAGACCATTTCAAATTTTGCTCATTCTTCAAGACTGATTGAGGAAGGTGCGAAATAAACCACCTGGATAATAAAGGTACGCAGCACATGAGAGTCCCTTGCCTCTTCATAGTACGAGTGTGAAGGGAATGCAAAATGTCTCCAAGCAAGGTAGGCACAGGGTTATGAGTGAGAAATATCTTAATAGCACTCATGTCTATGAATTGGTCTGGATTAGGGAATAACACCAAACCATAGATTAGTAATGCTAGGACATCTTCGAAAGCATGGACATCCATAACTTTTAAGAATTCTTGGGCCTTATTTATCAGAAATTTGGCAAGTAAACCCTTAATTCCACTTCTTGTTACCCAATTAGTTTCAATATCGGACTTTGTCATGTGTAAAGCCGCGACAACTTCTTCAGACTTCGGAATCTTTTCTAAACCACTAAAAGGTGTTTGATCAAGGATAGGTATCCCAAGCAGCCTGGAGAATTCTTCTAACGTGGGCACCAACTGATAATCCGGGAAGGTGAAGCAATGATGTTTAGGGTCGAAGAACTGGAATAAAACTCTCATCATATCTTCCTTGAAACCGGTGGTAACTAAATTGAGGAGAGAACCATGTTTCTTGATGAACTGAGCCTGATCAGGAAGTTCTGACACTAAACTCTTGAGTTGAGGAGAGATTGCTACAAAATTGATCCGGATGGTCTTCCTGGGAGCCATAGCCCTGTTACAGAGCAAAGTTAAATCCCTAAGTCCTTGAAATGGTTAGTATAATGTCATGATGTCATGATGTTATGATGTTATGATGTTAAGTAAGTAACAAACACAAACAAGTCACACCGCAATCGTTCCTAGGTTTTAAGGCTTGCATGAGTTCCATAGGTAAGTACCCTCCCCACTGAAGTTTGGTTGGTTCCACCTGTCCTAGAATAGTAACCGGGTTCTAGAAGGATCTCAAATCATCGACCTTTCCTTAAGTCCACTTCAGTGCAACACTAAGTGGTTGACCAAAGCTTCCCTAAAGTCCAATCTCAAAGAGTGTAGTATCGAGTATCAACCAACCCCAGTCGGAACCGAAGTCAGTTATCCCACTACTTTCTAATGGCTAGGATGAGTCAATTAGGGTTCTAAAGGTCTGGTTAACGCTTTGATGACACCACGCAGACGCCAAAATTCTCCTCAAGTAAACATGAGGAACATCAGGACATCCAAAGTGTCACATTAACCGTAGCCATCATTTTAACCATTCCAGTATACGCGGATAGTCGCGATGATCTATTGCTACTTACCTAAGGTACACTAGATCCGGGTGTAGGATCTTTCACTCAAGCACAACATACCCAAGCAATCCCTTAAAAGACAATTCAAATAAGTGATCTTGTTTTTTTTTTTTTTTAAGGTAACCTCTCTTTGTTGTCCCCAGCAGAGTCGCCAGTTCTGTCATACGGTGAACCGACTTTGTGTTTTTGCTTTGGAAAGCAAATGTCGCGGATAGCAAGAGTCGCCACCGACTTTTCTTTTATCCAATAAGGAAAGGTGGAAAAGAACAGGAAAGACCTTAATTAGATTTTGGGTTCAGGAGGTACATTATACAAAGGGAAGGTGTTAGCACCCTTTGTATCCATGGTTATCCATGGGCTCTTAACTGCTTGATCACTTATATTTTTCTTGTCTGAAAAAGGTGTTCGTGAACTGTTTAGGAAATGTTTTGAAAAGAGAGTTTATCTCGTTTAATTTTGAAAGTTGTTTAGAAAAATATAACTTGGCAATGATTCTAGTACGAATGTATGCCAAGTGGTGATTTTCTAATAGAGGTTTTGAAAAGTGTGAGGTGTGAAAAGTAGTTTAAACCGTGAGCAAGCATTTAGGAGTTATACCTACCCAAGGTCTTTATGAGCATTTCCTATCCTTATGAGGATAAAACTGTCATTACTATTGAGAAGTAAGTAGTTTTATCCTTTGGATGTAGGGTCATCGTAGGGTCATCGATTAGTCATTGAAGGCAACATTTGTAAGGGTACCTTAGCATTCGAAGGGACGATCATCATTTAACCGTAGGCTACAAAGACGGGTCACCGAGGGACAAAATCATATATTCGCAGGCAATATTTTACAATCAATTAGGTAGTTGTAATCAATTAGGTAATTAGGTCCACATTATAATCAATTAGATAATTAGGGTGAATCTCCCCAAGGGTATCCCACAAATAAAGTGGAATACCTAGCAAGCTACCTTTTCGGGAATACGTGAGTGTCGCATTACGCGAAAAAACCGGCGGGAAAATAAAACAACAGAGCCGCCACCGTGCGTTATTTATCCCAAAAGAGGGAAAGAAAACGCTCGAAGTAAACCTGGAAAAGACATGGTCTCGCGACCAAAGAGAATGGGATCGAGAGTCGGTTATGCGAAGGGAAGGTATTAGCACCCCTACGCATCCGTCGTACTCGACGGGATCCACGCACAAAAGGAAGGATAAAGGTTGCTAAAAACTGCTCACAAACACAAACACTGGCTGAAAGAGACACAAGAAAACAAAAGAAACTGACTCGGCAGGATATCGCATCCTGGGCCTACGTAGTCTATCAGGCATAGACATCAGAGTCGACGTAGTTCGGACCGGGGAAAAACATGCTCGCTAGGATGTCGCATCCTATGCATACGTATCTTCTCGGACTAAGAAGAATCAGAGCATCCATAGCTCGGCTAACACAAACAAACAAAACCACACAGGCAAACATGGAAACCGAATGCCAATCGTTGGACTTACATCAGACTCCGAACCAAACACACGCACACTGGAAACCAAATGCCAATCGCTGGGCTTACATCGGACTCCAAGCACACAACAAGAGGATACGGAATGCCAATCGCTGGTCTTACATCCATCTCCTAACACACACAAGAGACAAAAGCAAAAAGGGAGCCCGGAGAGATCAGCTCATCTCCTGCCTACGTACCTCATCTGGTATGAGGATCAGGGCGACGTAGTTCCCCTACGCAGGGACAAAGGACTAGCCTAACCAGATACAAAGGGAGACACCACTAGGGAGACTACGACTCGAGCCTAGATGTTATCATGCAAATCATCCCTAAGTTAAGGTTGCTATCTAACTTGCATAGGGAGCAAGCTATCCTAAACAGCACCGGCAAAACAATCTATCACAAATAGCACACACTATATACAAACAAAGTGGGCTCACACAAGGGTTAGGCTGTGAAACACAAGCCAACTGTAATCGGGTGATGTTAGCTCTTAACCCTAACACTGAGAGTTAGGGTGAAGCAGATGAAATGGGAAGTGAGGGGTGTGCCTCACAGCTCTTATCCCTGGCCTGGGAGAGCTTTTAGACAGATGAAAGTGTGGGTTCAGAAAGTTGGAACCCTTCTACACTTATGACTGACTCAACATAGATCTTGGGTTAATATCCACAATACATCAACACCAGTTGTGTGAGCAAAGGGATGAATCAACTGAATAGCAGGAGATGGATTGCACATCTCTTGTGTCTGCCAATTGCCTCTTAGAGGTCTTTTCCTGCTTGGCACAAATATAAACAAACACAAGTATTGCCTCTTAAGGAGGACTTCAAACAGGTGCCTGCCTAAGTAGCAGGACATGTCTTCCAGACTACATACAGTCAGAGAGATTATACCTCAATGCTCAAGCTAGCAAGCAAAGCAAAAGCAAGTTCACAATGAACTATAGCAACTAAGGTACCTGAAAACAATCTAACTCAGTCAGTACACAACTCAAACAGTCAAACAGACAATGGTCAACAGTTAATAGTGCACAAAGTCAAACAGACAACAAGTGCAAGCTATGCATCAAGGCAAAGCACAAGCTCAACTCAAAGGAGCTAATCCACCTACAAAATAACTTAATGTTAATCAACATCAACCAAATATCAATCCAAATGAGCAAATGAATCAAACTCCTCAAGGCCATATGCTTCGTGTCCTGAAAACACAACTCAAACATAAGCACCAACCACTAGGACAAGGCCCAGGGTCAAAGAGGGAGAAATAATTCAAAACAGAACATAAAAATTGACAAGAATCAAGCTCAATCAATTAAGAACAATATCCAAGTGGTCTCACATTCATATCATACACCAATTTCATTTCACAAGGCATTTAGTGCAAAGCATGCAAGTTCAAAGCTCATAGAACCAAACAGAATGAACCAATCCACATCAACTCAAACATGATTCAATAAATCTCCAGAAAACTCATGGCTAAACAGAATTCATCACATGATCATCATACTAAAAATTAAGTCATTTGGATAAGTGGAAGTATGGAAATTAAATTCACTAAGGCAAGGCAAGGCAAAACAAGCTCAAACAAGGCACAATTAGATGCATCAACTTCACACAAGCATAAAACAGAATCCACACATGATAAATGTATCAAACCAAAGCCACAATTAACTTCAAAGTGTCTAGAATAAATGTGCAAAATTTCAAGCTCATAGGATAAACATCAAGCATTTCACAAATCATCTAAGTTCATGACTCCCAAAAAAGTCCCAACATGACCAATCAGCAAATAAAATCTCAAACAAATTGGAAATGCACTCAAAAATTCCACAAAAATTCACAAGCAATACTAGCATCCAGAAGTATCATCATGCAAAAAATCAGATTAATTGGCATTGAATTGGCATGGAAAATAAATTCCTAAAGTCAAGCAAGAAATGATGTGACACAAATTGTCACACCCATATTAAACAGATCATAACTCCACAACCAAAAATGGGAAAAATGCAAACTCTATACCAAAATGACTATTAGGATGTCTATTTTAAGCATGCAAAATTTCAAGAGTGATGGATAAAATCTCATCATTTCACAATCAAAATGGCAAGGCATGTCAAGAAAACACATGTATGAACATTCCCTAGCCAAAGTTAAAATCCATTCGTGCACAATTTCTGGAAAACTCATCAAAAAATAGTAGAGATCATGAGGAACATCATGCAAAAAACCTCATCTCATTTGGACAATCCATCAATGAGTTATGAATTTTTGAAATGGAGAGAAAATTAAAAATCACATAAGAAGCATAGCATGAACATGGAAGCATAAAGTGAAAAAATGCCAAAGGCCAAATGTGAAAATGCTGGAGCCAGGAATGGATCTACGTTGCAATTTGAAACAAGGCGCGTTTCATGTGAAACGCACCGTTTCACTAATGTGAGGTGGCAAGGAGAATCAATCTTAGCCAATCGAAATGCCACGCCAGGGACACGCTGTACCAGTACATGCACACAAACACGGAATCGCATGCAAAACATACACTGAAAGATCAAACACACTCCTGGAGAAAAAAACTAGGGTTCATGCAATATTCATACGCGTTCTTCATCATTTCCAGGCTCAAGAACATTTTGTCACAGAAATTAACAAAAGTTATACCATCGTGTTCATCTTTCAATGTACAACAACATGCTATGCTTGGATTTCTCTAATTCAAACTACACTTAAAGATTCGAGCACAAGAACATCCATGCATCAAACTTAGATTCACAATAACTTTCTTGTTTCTTGATGAAATTCAATGCTACAAAGCTCAGATTACTCTACAATCAAAGATCTACCGAAAGCATATGATAATTGCATGAATTGTGAGATTCGATTCCTGACCTGAATTGAAGTGCAGAAGTGGATTCGTGACTTTCAAGCCTTGCAAGGTAAAAACAGATGTTCTTCAACTCTTGGATGAATGAATGGATGAAGATTTGAGCGTTGAACATGCACGACCTAGCTGGAATCTTCAATTGCCATTGATGAACTCATGCTTCAACAGTTCCAAATCTCGATGACAACTCATGGATCTTGCTTCCAAAGACTTCAATTACACTTGTGGATGATGAATCAATGAAGAACAATGCAAGGTTTGTGCAAAGTTTTGCAGAAAAGTTGAGAGAAAAAGTTTGTGAGATTTTGCAATTGGATCTAGATCTGAACCAAATGAAATGTTAATGGTGTTTTCTGTTATGATTAGCAATATATATGGTCTGTTAAACATGTTTGCTAATCAAGATTAAGCAATGCAATTGGAATTAAGTGAAATGCAAGTGTTATGCCAATTTGATCAATACACCTCATGTGCATGCATGGGTTGCTACAGTGCACGATTCTGTGCTTAATTCACCTTGAAATGTCATTTGGGGGCAAATGCAAATGAAACCATGTGTGGAAAATGCTTAATTTTTGAATTGGACTTTTTCCCTCCAAAATTCAAATGAAATTCAAATGAAAAATGCAAAAATTTTGTAATGGAGATGCATGGTTTTTGATGTATGTTTTGGATAGCTCATGTTAAAAGAGAAATGTTACAAAAAGAACCACATCAATTGGCCTTATGGTGTGAAAGTTATGCACTTTTGAACTTCAAATTGATTTGGCAAAGATTGATCCATAACTTCTCAACCACACATGAGAAATTCATGTTCTTGGACTTTTTGGAAAGGTGAGAGCAAGATCTTCAACTTTCATGTTGGACAAAATTTCATTTGAAGCTTGCTTGGACATGTAATATTGAGGAGAAGACCTTTCCATTTTTGGCAATTTGAAATTACAGGTCACTTACTATTTTTGGAAACTTTTCATCTGACCTCAAATTCTTCAATGATGATGTTTGCAATGTCAAATGAGACCTGTATGGACATGAATGGGGCCTCTCGAACCATCTCCCACCTTCAAATCCATGGTTTCATGTACAGTTGACTTTGGTTGACTTTCTAGGGTTTCAGATGCATTGTGCAATGACTGATGACTTCTGAACATCCAACCTTTGACCAAACCACTTCAAAATGATCCCTAGGTCATATGAACTTGATGAACCAACCCTAGGGCTTTGCTTCAATAGGAAATGCACTTGCTTGCTTGCACAACTGGATCTCCTGACCAGTCTTGACTGATGACTTTGCACTTGGGCAATGGACAATGCAATGCTATGCAGTGGACAATGTAATGTTAATGACCTAAACATGAAAATGAATGTACAAAATGGGAGGTGCAAATTTGAGGTGCTACAGTGAGCCCTTACAAAATTCAGCAAACAAGTCAGAATACCAAATCAGGGTGCCATCGAGAATTGCACCAAGCAAAAGGAACATAGCGGTAGGAATGTCAGACAAAATAACACATGGTTAGAATAAAAACAGATCCGATAAGCATAGAACAGGACAGAAAAATCGGCGACTGTCACGTTCGCTTCTGCCTCGCCTAGCGAAGGCTTTGCGAATGCTCGCTACATGCTCGCTTAGCGATGTGCTAGCGAGCGGCTGCGGGTTCTGGTTTTAATAACAGTACAATTCCAGAAAGCTCCACACCCTATGACATCCATCACAGAAATTACATGGTTAAATGTTCAAGATATTCATACATACTTAAATTCACATGCGAAACTTAAGATATTTTTATAAATTCAATCATAATGCCATATGCAAATTAAGAACATAAAGCGGTAATAGTAATGCAAACCTGTTTGCAATTGAATTGCAACCTTGAATTGGCAAGTCACTCTTAGGGTTGGCGCCGGATTGAGTTGGGCGGAGATAACCTTGGTGCAGATGAGTTTCCTTCAGGGTTTCCTTTAGGGTTGCTCTGAACTCTCTCGGTGAGCCTCCAGGGTTTCCTGTGTTGCTTCTGTTAGGGTTTCCTTGCTAGGGTTTCTGTCCGTCTGCCTCTGTCCCCTTTTTCTGAATGAAGCTCTGCTATTTATAATAATTTTTGTGACCTGATGGGCTCAGAATGAAGCCCAGAATTTTCTGGTATTCGCAAGCTTCGCTAGGCGAGTGGCGTAGCGAAGGGTTCGCTAGGCGAAGGATTTGCTCGCCTAGCGAGCATGCCAGTTTGAGTCATTTCCTCGGTTTGGCCACCTGTGAGCTGGGTCTTTGTTCTTTTAGGATCAATGCCTTGAAAAATAAGTCGGAGTGCCTTGAAAAATGCTTGTAATATTAACGGGCAAATTTTGGGGTATGACAGGGTCCATGAACTTCAAGTCGATAGAACCATCCTTCTCAAAGGCCGGTGGAATAGTGGGAGTAAAGTCAGGGAAGTGTGTCTGAACGTGTCTGGATTGTGTTTTGGTTTCTGGATACGGCCCGTGGAAAGTGATGAGTTTGTCAGCAATGACAAATGGAATGAGCATTTGGCATTGCCAAATCTTCACTACAGCCTCGTCAGTGGATGTTGGTTGAGGAATGGGTTTTAGACTTTCTTCTTCAGTAAGTTGGAAAGCAATGAGGTTGTTACCAGTGTCGAAGGTGACTACATCCTTAGCATTAGCAGAAGAAGCCATTGCAATATAGGAAAGAAAAGAATGAGGAGATCATCGTTTTGAAAGTTGCAAGAAAAATACGCAAATGAAAAAGAAGAGAGAAAAATAGATAATGCAGAAAAGTGGTATTTATAAGCAGACAAAGTGGCAACCAAGAGTTAGTCGATGACCGACAACTGTCTGATTCAGTGGTAGTGGGAAAGTTAGTAGAGGTAGTTGAAAACCCACGACCTAGGAAGTAGCTGCAAATGATTGCATTTTTCCTTAGAAATCGTGGTGTAGAAAGGTACCATAATTATGAAGAACATCATCAATAATTATACATCCAGACGAAATTTGGGAAAGTCAAAACGCCAAGTTTCTCGGTCGAAATGTCTCTCAGTTGAAATTGGCCTTTGAGAGGGGCAATTTGTTAGCCAACAAATTTCTACTATGATGAAGAAGAAAAATCGAAGCAAGATGGACGAAAATCATAAGGTGAAGGGTCGAGAGGAGTGAACGTAGTCGAAGCAGTTCGACAATCAAAAAGGTCCTATGCTAGGTCGAAAGAAGGTCGACGGGGGTGAGCTTATTGAAGTCGAAACCAAACAAGTATGGATTGATATAATTAGTTGAGCAGAACGTGGGGAGGTTACAAAAGAAGTGAGTTTATAGGCTCAGATGCGTGGCACATTATGAATGGCCAACAACCATATAACAATTATTTTTTATTACTATTTAAGTATATTTGATTTCCAATTTTAGGGGTTACATTTGTAACATTGCAAAAGGAAAACACTCAAACTATCAAGCGTTTAAGAGAAAAGATTTTATTCCTACAAAAATGTATACTTGCTTCCACATTTATCTTCAAGCAATTTAACTTACCAAGTCATTTTATTTTCTTTGTTATTTACATTTTTATCTTGCTTTTGTCCGTTTATTTCTTGGCACCTGTTTACAAGCATTTTTTACATATCGTTTCTTACTCCAAAAATTTCACCAAAACACACCATATACTTAACACATAGTCTAGGACTTTGTAGTCGGTCCTGCAAGTAAACCTCAATAGGAAGGCTAGAGATTGTTCGCGTGAAAACCATGTGCGAACAATGGCAAATGAAGGTTCTTGGCTAAAATAGTGGCATAAATTCAATACTAATTAAAGAAGGACATTACTTAGTCTTGAACTAAAGACTATTACATTTCTTTGAGAGTTGGAACTCTCATTCTTGATTATTTGTACTTCCTTATATCTCCAAATAAGTCTTTCAGTCTTCATCACAATCCTTCTTCTTAAAATCTACTTCTGAGGTCTTGTCCTTTTTGGAGACTTCAGTAGATGAGCCTTCATCCTCTATAGCCCTAGATCTCAGAGCCATTGCTAGTGCCTGAGATTTCTGTTTTTCCTTCCTTGCTTGATTATTCATTAGATTTCGTATTTCCTTAGCAAAATCTCTCTTGTCAGCCTTGAATGTTTTTGTTTTGCCCATTCCTTTGGTATACAAAAAACCTCCATAGAAATATGATCAAGGTGTTAATTCAACATTTACTTTTATAGAGGTATTTAGGAGTCAGATTGTTTCTTGAGTCTTGCTTCCTATACTAGGCTGTCAGAACCTAACTTTGACCATCTTGGAACTTGTGGAATCAATGCTTATATGTAAACAGTTTTTCAGGTTTTCCCTTATTATTGTTTTCTTTAGTATTTTTCTCTCTACTAACGTGTTTATTTGTTAAATTTTTGTTTATGACAAAAGAGGGAGAAGATTATGGGAGTATTTAAGAGGATTAAAAGTATTTTTGAAATGCTTTTATATACCTGAACCCTCATTAGAATTTATTTAATTCTTAAATCTGAACATATATGTTTTATGCTATTAAGATAAGTTTAATTAACTTGGATAGGACTTATGGGGAGCTTACAAAAAATCAATCTTGGAACTATTAGACTTAGGGGGAGCTTACAAACCTCAGACTTTAATCTTGTCAAGTTAGTTATATTGACCAACCATTGTTCTTAAATACATTTGTTTGTCATCATAAAAAAGGGGGAGATTGTTGGAACAAGATTTGTTCACATCCCTTGGGTTTTGATGATGATAAATTATTTAAAGAACAATTGAGTATACTAACATATGTTCAAGTGTGTAGGATCAGAGAGCTTAAAGTCTACTAAAAAATTGACCCTGCTGAAAGTATTTGTTGACAAGCTGAATGTATCAGATTCTGGCGGATCAAAATCTGATGACTCTTAACGGGATGCTTCAACTTCTGAAGGCTCAGACTCTGATCATGGTTCTTCTTCCTTTGGTGATAGCTCATAATCGGGAGAGCTCATCTTGAAAATCCTAGCCTCTAGTATGTACTTTGTCCGCATAGCAGTTCTATCTTGTCAACACCAGACTTAGGAAAAAAGTCAGTTAGAGTCCCTTAGTGCAACATTTAAGGAATGTTGTATGACTTGTATAGTTCGCCCCCATGTCTAGTTTATACCTATGATGAAAAGGAGATGCAGTGGACTACGCTATTACACATTGGTTAAAGATCTTAACATGATTCATCTTTCAACGTCTCTCTCTTGGAGTTGCTGCATTTCAAAGTTCTGTTATCCATACAACTTACCAACGACTCTTTTTTTTGCCTCTATAAAAGGGATATGAAGATTTGAAGGAAGGTTAAAAATAATAAAATATCTTAATAGAATGCAATGAGTACAAACTTTGAGCTAAAGTTTCATCTGTTTATTTGCATAAGCTCTTAGGATTTCTTATCTTTGTATATCCTAGAAACCTTAAGTGTTAAGAATCATTATTATTGTTGGAATACTTTTATACTTTTGATTATGTATCAAACTATAGATATAATTATTTCTACTAAACTGTTTGTTTAAAGTATACGAAGTATCTTACAAGGTTGCTTGTGTGAGTGCATTATACTCTAAGATATGTTTGAATGAACTCAAAACTAAGTAGCTTAGTGAAGGAGAAAAGTGATCCAAAACGCAACGGAATTTAAAATTTCTCCTTTAGTGATCCTTACGAATGGGCATGATCAGTGATAGAATCGTTACCTCTTGTGGCGATTGTAACCTTTGATGCAGATCTACGGAGCGATCACGAACGTTGAACGATGACAACACCTCTACTCAGTCCACACGAACGGATTCCTTCAATCTTAGTGCTAGCTGCTACGAATGAAGGCTTTGAGTGAGAGAGAGAGAGAGAGAGAGAGAGAGAAACGAAATTGCAACTGCACAAATGCTTCTACACAAGGGTTTTATTTATAGAACCACTTGTGTGGGCTGCAAGCTCAAAAAAAGCCCACTCAAGTATATATGGCCCATATATTATAATATGCCAAAATCACTTAAGCGTGTGGTACCTTACCAAATTTCGTATTCTACTTAAGTACACCGTACCTTACGATGTTATACAATTCACTTAAGTGCACCGTACATTACGGTATTCCTTAGTTACTCTATATCTCATCAACCCGTCCTTTTGTGTGTGACCCTGTAGGTTTTTGCGGCATTGGTAATTATATTAAATCACGTATTTAACATAATAAACAGTGAGCGGTATCTAGCAACACATCACTGCTACCCAAGACACGAAAATGTCATGTGATCTGACAAATCCTTTTGTGATAATACTTATGTGTACAATTACCCTTTTGCCCTTGTGTCTATATTGAACACGAAGCATAAACCATGTCATCCTTGTCCAGTTCAATATTGGATCCATAGACATTTATCCTGTTACGTAGGATGGGCAAATTCCATCTAGGTCACTCATGTCCCTTAGCATGCTTCGTGGAGTACCCATCAACTGTCTTTATGGTCGTCCAGTTACGGACAATGTTTTATCAGCAATAAGGCACTCGTTCTACATCTAGGGTCCATAGTGGTTTCAGGTCGAAGGGTGGTATACACCATTATCACCATGAGAGTAACTTATGACACTTTGCATAATATTCTATATAGTATTCTCATAGCGGGTCAATCCAGTATAAATATTACTCTTAATATTCATACCTATGTTTAAGACTTGATAACTCCTTATCCATGATCCATGAGATGTGATCATCAATCTATATACATAATAGTCTTAATGCTTTAATGTTATCCCACTTCACAATAAAACTCGACTATGGATACTTTAAGAATAATGTCCTTATGTTTAATGTGATCTCATGATTAAGTCACACTTGACACATTAAATGGACTATCTATTCTAGGGACTTTATTAGACAAACATAATAAAGAAAAAGCCTTTTATTATTAATAAATAATTCGATACAAGTACCAAAAGTATTGGCCTCTAGGGCTTACACCAACAGTCTCCCACTAACACTAGAGCCAATCAGGCATACCCCTAATGCCCATAGATCTAGTATGGCCATCATGCTTCTGCTGCGCAAGAGGCTTTGTCAGTGGGTCAGCAATATTGTCAAGTGTAGGTACTCTGCATATTTTCACATCTCCTCTATCTATTATCTCTCGAATGAGGTGATAACGCCTAAATATGTGTTTAGATCGTTGGTGAGATCTAGGTTCCTTAGCTTGTACGATAGCACCATTGTTATCACAATAGAGACTAATGGGATCCACAATGCTAGGAACTATGCCAAGTTCACTAATGAACTTTTTGATCCAAACAACTTCCTTTGCTGCACTTGAGGCCGCAATATACTCGGCCTCAGTTGTAGAATCAACAACTGTATCTTGCTTTGAACTTTTCCAGCTTACAACGCCACCGTTTAAGCAAAACACATAACCAAATTGCGATCTAAAGTCATCCTTATCTATCTGGAAGCTAGCATCAGTGTATCCAATTACAACCAGCTCTTCTTGACTTCCATATATCGAGAATGAGTCCTTAGTCCTTCTCAAATACTTAAGGATATTCTTGACAGCTACTCAATGAGCATCACCAGGATCAGATTGGTACCTACTCGTTGCACTTAAAGCATACGAGACATCTGGTCGAGTACATAACATGGCATACATGATAGATCCTATTGCAGATGCATATGGAATCTTATTCATGCGATCCCTTTCTTCCTTAGTTGAAGGGGATTGTGTTTTTGATAGACACATGCCATGTTGCATAAGTATGAATCCTTTCTTGGAATCATGCATATTAAAGCGTCTCAGCACTTTGTCTATGTACGTACTATGACTTAGGCCAAGCAGTTTTTATGATCTATCTCTATAGATTATGATTCCTAATATATAGGCTGCTTCACCTAGGTCCTTTATAGAAAAGCCTTTCCCCAACCAAGACTTTACTTGTTGCAGGGTAGGGACATCGTTTCCAATGCGTAATATATCATCTACATATAATACCAGGAAAATGATCATGCTCCCACTAACCTTCTTGTAGACACAAGGCTCATCTTTGTTCTTGATGAATCCATACTATTTTACTGTTTCATCAAAACGAAGATTCCAGCTTCTGGAAGCTTGCTTCAATCCATAGATTGATCTTTGTAACTTACATATCTTTTGGGCTTCTTTTGGTATGTCAAATCCTTTAGGTTATGTCATGTACACATCCTCAAGAAGATTCCCATTAAGGAAAGCAGTTTTGACATCCATCTGCCATATTTCATAATCATGATATGCAGCGATAACAAGTAAAATCCGAACAGATTTAAGCATTGCAACTGGTGAAAAGGTTTCATCATAGTCAACCCCATGAATTTGTTTATATCCTTTTGCAACCAGTCTTGCCTGATAGATATGTACCTTACTATCCATGTCAGTCTTCTTTTTGAAGACCCACTTTCATCCTATAGGGTTAACTCCTACAAGAGGCTCTACCAAGGTCCAAACTTGGTTTGTGGACATGGAATCCATTTCAGATTTCATGGCTTCTAGCCACTTCTCAGACTCGAGACCAGTTATGGCGTCTTGGTAGGTCACATGCTCATCTTGATCCATGAGTAATACATCACCTTAATCAGTTATGAGATATCCACATCTCTCAGGTAGGTGATGTATCCTGCTTGACCTACGCTGGTCTTGTTCTACTTGAGCAGGTTGCTCTTCCATAACTACTTGTGTTTCCTGCTCTAATTCCTCCATAGGTGTATCAATGCTTTGTGATTCTTGAATTTCTTCAAGCTCTACTTTCCTCCCACTAATTTCTTTGGAAATAAAATCCTTTTCTAGGAAAACTCCAGTTCGAGTGACAAACACTTTGCCCTCAGAAGGATTGTAGAAGTACTACCCTCTTGTTTCTTTAGGATACCCCACAAATAAGCATTTGTCATATTTGGGCTCAAGCTTAGTTGAAATTTTTCGTTTCACATAAACTTCGCAACCCCAAATCTTCATCTAAGACATATGTGGTTTCTTACAACTCCATATCTCATATGGTGTCTTCTCAACCTTTTTGGATGGAACACGGTTAAGTGTGTAAGCTGCTGTCAATTGTGCATGTCCCCAAAAGGAGTTTGGAAGATCGGCGTGACTCATCATGGATCGGACCATGTCTAACAGGGTTTGATTTCTTCTCTCAGATACACCATTCCATTGGGGTGTTCCAGGAGGAGTAAGTTGGGATAGGATCCCACACTCTTTCAGATGGTCATCAAACTCTAGGCTTAAATACTCACAACCTCGATCTGATCGAAGAGTTTTAATATTCTTACCTAGTTGGTTTTATACTTCACTCTTGAATTCCTTGAACTTTTCAAAGGACTCTGATTTGTGTTTCATTAAATACACATAACCATATCTACTGAAATCATCAGTAAATGTGATGAAGTACTGAAAATCTCCTCTGGCTAATATGTTCAGTGGTCCACATACATCAGTATGTATGAGGGCCAAAAGATCATTAGCTCTTTCACCTTTTCCAGTGAATGGAGACTTTGTCATCTTTCCAATTAAACAAGATCTGCATGTCTCATATGATTCATAATCAAAAGAGTCCAAGAGTCCATCTTTATGGAGTTTGGAAATGCGTTTCTCATTTATGTGGCCTAATCGACAATGCCAAAGGTAAGTTGGATTTAACTCATTAGGTTTCATCCTTTTAGTATTAATGTTATAAATAGGCATTTCAAGATCAAGGACATATAGTCGATTGTTTATTTGTGCAGTAACATAGAATATATCATTCAAATAAATTGAGCAACAATTGTTCTTTATTATAAATGAAAAACCAAACTTGTCCAAACAAGAAATGGAAATAATATTCCTGCTAATTGCAGGTACATAATAACAGTTCTCTAACTGAATTATTAAACCACTAGGTAAAGTCAATACATAAGTTCCTACGGCTAAAGCAACAACCTTTGCTCCATTGCCAACTCGTAGGTCAACTTCACCTTTTGCCAAATCTCTACTCCTTTTTAGCCCATTCACATTGGTACAAATGTGAGAACCGCATCCAATATCTAATACCCATGATGCAGAAGTAGATAAATTAATTTCAATAACAAAAATACCTGAAGTTGAAGTCTCTACTCCATTCTTATTCTCTTCCAGGTACTTTGGGCAGTTTCTCTTCCAGTGTCCGGTCTTACCGCAATGGAAGCAGGTGCCTTCCTTTGCTATGCCTCCACTAGGCTTCAAAGCAGTAACAATGGGTTTGGGTTTGGCAACTTCCTTGCCTTTCCCTTTATCACCCTGCTTGGTGGGTCTTTTGTTCTGTCTCTTTCCATTTCCGATCATCAGAATGGACTTCCCTTTTGACTTCAGATTCTGCTCAGCAGTTCTTAACATGGCTAGCAGTTTAGGAAGAGATTTGTCCATATCATTCATATTGAAATTTAGGACAAATTAACTGAATCTATCTGGCAACGATTGCAAGATCAAATCAGTCGCAAGTTCCTTTCCGAGGGGAAAACCCAACCTATCAAGGTTTTCCATATACCCAATCATCTTGAGCACATGGGGACCTATAGGGGCTCCCTCATCTAACTTGCCTTGAAAAAGGGCTTTTGAAACTTCAAACCTTTCATGCCTTGCTTGCTCTTGATAGAGCATCTTCAGGTGTTCGATCATATCGAACGCTGCCATGTTCTCATGTTGCTTTTGCAACTCTGAGTTCATGGTAGCTAGAATGAGACAAGCAGTTTCATTGGCATCATCGACATGCTTCTTATAAGCATCTCTTTCTGCCTTAGGTGTATAACTAGGAGGTTCCTCTTCAGAAACAGGTTTCTCCAAGACATACAACTTTCTATCATGTTTGAGGACAATCCTCATATTTCGGTGCCAATCCAGAAAATTTGTCCCAGACAATTTTTCCTTGTCAAGGATTGATCGCAAAATGTTGTTAGAGGTGTTTGTTGTCATGGTAATCTACATGAAAATAATGAAAATATAAGTATCAATAACATATTTAATTAGGCCTTTAATTAAACATGCTCCCACTATTTTACTCAAAACAAATGACCCTCACCATTTGATTCGGAAAATCCCGTTGGAAGATTTTCTAGTGGGTCGAGATCCACATTTCACTTTGTTTTAAGTCCGCGTAGGCGGATTATACAAAACTAGGTTATTTAGGTAGAAACTCCTTCCAATTGTATCTAATACAACTCTCGAATATTTTAGTTGGGTGAATAACTCCTTATTCAAATCCATCACATGGATCATTTCCAACTCTTGCTTCTAAACATATATAATCTTATTATAATTTGTTTAGTTAAGTTTGACCCATTGTTTTAGCAATTGGATATTACTTATCCCATCGCACATTACTAATATAGAACGTGCACCTCGCGTAGGCGAAACCTACATTATCCGATACTAGTCTTGATGAGTGATAAAACTTGGAAAGCATAAACTTAATATTTAATTTGAGGGAATTTGCAATTATTCTGATCTCACCGGCTTATTTATCATATAAATCGTCTCTCACATGCATCAACATACATTCACATGCATCAACATACATAATGAAACATTTATATGATGCGTGCTTTTCGCAAGTACACGAACGCGTCAGAGTAATATAAAAGATTGTCGAATCCATAGAGACCAAGTGTCAATCTATCGTTATCTATTGTTATGGTGTTTATCTTAGGTAATCAAAATGGGAACTTTTAGAGTATGCAATGAAAAGTAAAGTATTAAATAAAGTTCAATTAATAAGGAGAAACTCGAATGTAATTCACATAATCAGTTAATAATCCAAGTACTTGCTAATAGAACGACTTATGGGCAGTGTTTCCTACTCTGAAAAGAACTAATTTAACAGGAACTGACGCTTTCGCGTATTCAGAACCAAGTTGTACTCCCTAATCAAACCCTCTTATTGTCACTTATAAAAAGGCGTGCATTGCGTTAGAGTAGTAAACCTATTTTTAAAAAATATAGTATCTTGACTAAGTTGAAAAGTATTTTAACCTGGATTTCTTAACCAAAAGAGGTTCTCACGAACCAGACTCTAAACTTATAAACGCGTCCGAAAATAGTTTTAAAATCAGTTTTCTTCTTAAGTTAAAAACTCCTAATGAACTAAACAAAGCGCTTTCGCTGTTTTTGAAATAGTTAAAAACAATTAAGTTTAGATAGACGTTAGACGACTTTCGATCTTACCCAACGGAATTGAAGTGTGGGAAAACTTAAGTTGAAAGTCAAAATAGCCCTTAAGCGTTTCTACGAACAATTGTACGGATTATCGGTTCAATTACTATCCTTACATTCTAACCTTATAGATTTAGTTAGACATGGTAAAGTAAAGGTACGTTTAATTTAAATAAAAGTAGTGCGAGTGCGGAAAGTAAATAATAGTAGTGCGAGTGCGGAAAGTAAATAAAAGTAGTGCGAGTGCGGAAAGTAAATAAAAGTAGTGCGAGTGCGGAAAGTAAATAAAGTAAAGCGAGTGCGGGAAATAAATAAAGTAAAGGTCAACTACCTAACGCATTCATCAATGATATCTAAGGCGTAACACGCATCTCCCATCATAGGTGCCATAAGAAATTTCGAAAGTATAAATTCTATTTTCTCGTCACCTACCTCAAAGGTCAACTTTCCTCTCTTGACATCTATTATGGCTCCAGCAGTAGATAAGAATGGTCTACCTAGAAGGATTGGTATATCATTGTCTTCTTTGATGTCCATGACAACAAAATCAGTAGGGATAAATAACTGACCTATCCTAACAGGGACATTGTAAGACCCCAATTTTGGCCCTAAGATCCCTCATGGCCCACATCATATCATATCATGGCCTCAAGGATCATTGCATGCCCTAGCTTCCCTCCTAGTGGGTGGGTTATCTTGTGAGTGTGGTTCTTGATCACCAAGCATGTATTGCCTTTGTATATCATTGCTTTTCATATGTTTACTAACCAAAAGTACAAAAATATTGTCATCTAACCATGTTACTTGCAGCCGAAGCAATCATCAGTCAAACAGTCAAATCAGCCATTAAGCAATGGATGGTGGCCATTCTTGAAGAATTTGGGCACCATGATCAATAATCAAGAGTTCATATATGTTGTGATATCATTTGGAATCAAGATCTCAAGGAATTAGGGTTTGGAATTCATCAGAAGGTGGTTCAGTCAAGCAAAACCCTAGAAAGTCAACTGTTGGTCAACTGTGGATTTAATCAGTGATTGGATGATGGAAATTGGTTTGAGGGAGTTCATTCATGTCCATATAGGCCCCATATATCATGTCAAACATCATCATGGAAGAATTTGAAGTCAAACAGAAAATTTCCCAAAATAGAAACTTGACCTGTAATTTTCACCTGCCAAAAATGGAAACTTCTTGATCCTAAACTTACATCATGATACAAGCTTCAAATGAATTTTTGCCCAACATGAAAGTTGAAGATCTTGTTCTCCCGTTTCCAAAAAGTCCAAGAACACTCAATTCCCATGTATGGTTGACAAGATATGATCAATTCATTTTCAAAAATTTTTGAACTTCAAAAGGCCATATCTCTCAAACCATTTGGCCAAATTGGGTGGGGTTTTTTGCAACAAGTCACATTTGATCCCCTCTTTCCAAAAATGTCATCATCATGCATCAAAACATCACCATTCAAAATGGCCTTTTTGGACTTGCATTAATTAATTTCAAGTGTGGTGCAAAAGTGAAATGTTGAATTAACCACTTCCAGCCATTTTTGCCAATTGAATATGTTCTGAAATCATGTTTTGGTCATGTTACAAGGCCCATTTCGCAGCTGTTGCTCATACACCATGCACTTAGGCCAAAATGACAAAATTAGTAAAAACTTACCATTAAACCAAATCATGATTAACACTCCATTAGCCAACACAAAACAGAGGTATAAGAGCTCATTTTCTGTCAATTCCAACCCTAGCAGCCTCACATACCAAACAGAAAACCATTTTTCTCTCCATTCTTCATTTTTGCACTTTGGAAATTTTCTTGAAGAAACCTCAAAGAGCACGACCTGCCTTGGTTGCTACATGGTATATCACCCTTGTTGAGCTCATTTCAAACATCTTTTCCCAATTGTAATGCCTGTTTACATGACTGCTACATCGAGCTTCACTAATGGCAGATCTGGATTGGAGTGAAACCAAGTATCCTTAAGCCAAAATCCTTTCACTATCCATCATTTGGAGCATGAGTGTGCATCTGTTTCGAGCATCTGAAGCCAAATAGCAACTGTAGCTCAACTGCTCTCCAACTTTGGTCAGTTTTCGAGTCTCTCATTTCTCTAAATCATGCTATGCATTATGTAGGTCTTCCTTTGATGATTGTTTTGAGCTTTGAGTTTTTGAAAATGGTTGGATATTTATGAAGATATGTCGATTTGAAAGTTGATGTTCATGGATGTTTTTGCTTGTTGCTTCTTGTTTAGTTTGGTTTAATGAATATGGATGTTGGATTATGATTGTGCTTGGTCTGCTGATTAGAATGACATGCCATTTGCTCATTTCTGTGACAATAATTTCATTCACGATTTTGGTTGAGTGAGGAAGATGACACTGTTCATGAAACCCTAAAATTTGCGCCCAGAATTTGTTTTCAATTCATGAAATCGCATTGGCTGTTGTTGTCTCGTGTTTCTGCATGTGAATGCTACTGTTTTATTGCCATAACAAATCATTGCATGACACCTCACCAAGCGCTGCATAGCGTTTCATTAACAAGTCCCAGTAATTACAAGTATGCCACCGTGCCCAATTTGACCATCACACCATGTTGTATTTCATTTCATTTTTTTACAATATTCATTTCATTTTGTACTCATCTTTCAAAATTCATAACACCTTCATTTTAAATCCAAATTTCATGAAATTTTTTGCATTGTTCTCTGCTTGATCTCTACTTTTTTATCATGATTTTTTCTTGATTTTTTGGATAAGTGGATTTTTAATGGTATTAGGGTTTTGTTCATGTATCAATATTTTGTACCTTTTACCAAAACCTTTGTGAAATGATGATGCTTTACCCTTTGACCTTGAAATTTTTTGTGCATAAACTAGACACATTCATGGTGATTTTGGTGTAGAGTTCTTGAATTTATCATCTCTGGCTGTTGAGTTATGATTTTTTTGAATTAGGGTGTGACAATTTGTGTCACACCATTGATGTCTAACTTCATGATTTTCTTTACCATGCTTCTTGAACTCCAATTGGCTTGAATTTTTGCATGATTGAACTTGTGTATGTCTAGTTTACATGTGATTTTTCTTGGAATTATTTGTGGCATTTCCTAATTGTTTGAGATTTTTCTCCCCTGTTTAGTCATATGTTGACTTTTTGTGACACTTGTTACCATTTCATTTGTGAAATTCTCATACTTTATTGGATGAACTTGAAATTTTACATGTGATTAGTAGACATCTTAAGCTTTGTCATGGTGTTGATCCCATTCATTTCTCATATGTTATCACTGATTTATGATTTTTTGAAGTTGATACATGTTTGGTTGACTTCTTTGAGCATGCTTAAACTTGCCTTGCCTTTCTGATTTTTATTGACCATCTTCCCTTGATCCACATGAGCTGAAATTTTATATGCATGTCATGTTATGGATTATGATTGAACATGAATTATTTTATGATTTATTGAATTGTTTATGATTGGTTTTGAATTGAGTCTTGCTGTTGACTTCTATGAGCTTTCATTTGCCATGCTTTGACTTCTTTTGCTTATGAAATGATGATGATGAATGATATGAATGTGGAACAAATTGAGTTTGCTTCTTGATTGTTTAAACTTGATTTTGATTGGATATCACATGCTGTTTTGACTTTCTCATCCCCTTTTGACCCTAGGCTTGTCCTAGTGGTCCTGTTACTCATGTTTGAGTTCATGTTTTCAGGTTAAGCAACAAATGCTTCAAAGAGATCATACAAATTTGTTTGAGCTTGATTTGTTTATCATGACTAACCTCTTTGTTTTGTAGGTTGCTTGGCTCATATGCCTTGAGACTTGTGCATTGCACATTTGTCTGTTTGTTTTGACTGTTGATCTTACCTCCTTTTGCTTTAACTTTTGAAATGTGTACTGATTCTGTTTGACTATTTCAGGTACCATTAGTTGCTTAGTTCTTTGAACTTGCTTTGCTTTGCTATATAGAAATTTGCATTGAGGTATAATCCCTTTTCTTCATGTAGTCTGGAAGACCTGGCCTGTTACTTGGCCAGGCAACTATCTGAAGTCCTCCTTAAGAGGCAATGCTTGTGTGTGTTTACATTTGTCCCAAGCAGGAAAAGTCCTTCAAGTAAGGCAATTGGTAGATCAAAGAGATATGTAGCCTATCTCCTACTATTCTGTGAGTCTTCTCCTTGCTCCCATTACATGGTTGTAGCATTGAGATCCAAGCCCAAGATCTATTGAGTCAATAATATGTGGAGAGAGTTCCTACTTTCTGAACTCCCACACCTTCTGATATTCAAATGCTCTCCCTGACCAGGGATAAGAGCAATGAGGCACACCCCTCATATCCTTTCATCTGCTTCACCTTAGCCCCTCAATGGCAAGGTTAAGAGCACCATTAACCCTATTCCAGTTGGCTTCAATGCCTAACCCTTTTGTATGAGCCTCCTTGTTTGGTTATAGTGTGTGCCGAATGCTTTCATTGATTGATCACTTGCTTCATATACACATGTTTGCTTGCATGCTTTGTGCACTCATCATCATTTATTGCTCCTTAATGCATAACCATCTCATTTGTCTTTATGACTTATCATTGTTGTTTACCCATTGAGGACAATTGTAAGACCATCCATTGGCCATTGCTCCTAGGATATGGAAGTGAGTATAAGACCATCACATTGGCCACTCATCTTATCTTTGCTTGATGCATTTGTTTGATTGTATGTGAGGATGCAATTATAAGTCCCTGTAAGTTGGCATTTGCTTTCCTATGACCATAATGTTGCATTTGTTTGTTGTGTGTGAGGATGCAATTGTAAGTCCCTGCAAGTTGGCATTTGCTTTCCTATGACCATAATGTTGCATTTGTTTGTTGTATGTGAGGATGCAATTGTAAGTCCCTGCAAGTTGGCATTTGCTTTCCTATGATCATATGTTGGATATTGGTATAAGTCCAGACAGATTGGCATCCGGTATCCAAGTTTCATTTTGTTAGGAGATTAATGTAAGTCCATTGAGTGGCCTCTGATATCCCTTTCTGTTTTAGGAGATTGGTGTAAATCCATCTAGTGGTATCCGGTATCCGCTTTTGTTTGTGAGATTGGAGTAAGACCATTGAGTGGCATCCGGTATCATTTGCTTGCTTACATTATTATTGCTCATTGCCTATTCCAAAGGACACACTTGAATCATCTCCTATATGATTTCAAGAGGTGAACCTTCTAAGAAGTTTTACAATTCATTCTTCATCCATTCATCCCCGTTATGTCTTAAACCTTTTCACACCTTTGATTTCAAACTTGACATAGATATTGTACAAACATCTTCATGCTTTCAAACTAAAAACCTGGACCCCAAGTCCTTGACTTTTTCAAACTCCATTTCATAATACTTCTTTTGAATCAATCTTAATCACACTTTGACCCTACTTTCATAATCACAATCAATTAACTTCACACATTCAATTGTTTTGGCTTTGTCCATTCCTGCTAAGTTTTCACACATTAGCTATAGGTTTCAATTATCATTGTGGTTGATGTAAACCTCACCTTATCCTTAGTGAGTCGACTATAAGACTTCCGTACTGAAAACAGGGCTAACCCCTCTAGTACGTCGAAGCTATCCTCGCATGGTGGATGTTGGTCTTGGTCGAGTTTTCTCCCATTGATAATGAAGAGCCTCAGTGCTATTGTTTAAATTTGAATCCACCAACTTTTGGAAATCTTTTAGCCGAACTACGGCGTTTTGATCCTTACCTTTGATGGAAGGTACGTAGGCAACGGGTTCATCCGTTCGAACACAAAAATAACTAACTTGTACATTCTTTTCTCATCATCCCAATCATGTTTGCACAATACTTATGTCATAACAAATAACAATCCTATGCAACAAGTGTGAAAAGGGCTCCCTAGGAGTACCTAGGACGTAGTGGGTGCCTAACACCTTCCCATTGCGTAATTTACCCCTTACCCAGACTCTCTGATCTTTTTATTAGTTTTCTACGTGTAAAACTTCTTAGGCTTTTGTTCGCTTTTTAGCCAGTCCTTTGGATAAATAAAAGTGCGGTGGCGACTCGAAATTCATTGTATGCTTTGCATATGGTTTAATCAATAAATCATATAGCGACGAATACACCGCTACAGAAAAGTGGCGACTCTGCTGGGGACATCGATCCTTGGTGGTATTGCCTACTTTTCACCCTTGTTGTGCTATATTGTTATCTGTTATTTGACATATTTTTGTACAATTTGGGATGACTGTATTGATTGTAATGTTTGAATTGCTTGATATACAATTGCTGTTTGCTTTGGTGATCTGTGAGATGAGTTTTGTACCCGAACTCGAGTGCACTCTAGGATAGGAGAATGGCATAGTCTTGTTGACTGGTGTGGAGTATTCCTTAGCCAGTTGACTTGCGAGCCCATTCACTTGGTGGAGGTCATGTTGAATTAATAATGTCACACAAGTTATTTGTGGATAGGCATTATTCTTTCAATCATGTTCCGCAGAAGCCAAGGACCGTAGTTTACCAAACCCCTCTTGGCCTATTTTTAGGACCGTAGTGCGGAGGTCGTTCAGATGTAAGTTCTGATGCGATTGTTACGCGATACTACACTCATAAGAGTTTCTCTTGAGAATATTCTTGGAATACGAGTATTCGTTCCTCCGATAATATTCGAAAGATGGAACGATGATTATGGGAACCTCTGATAGAACATGTCTGGCAGGTTTAAACCCTAGTACACTCCCTTTGGGTGGTCCTTAACCGAGACTCCATGCTCGTGACTCTCAGCAAACCCGTGATTCGTGGTTGAGTCGTTCAGACACCGTTAATATCAATGGAACCCGGATCAGGTGTAAAACCTAAAATCCACCAAAGCGGCTGGTTGATATTAAGGATGTCCGAGCCGGTTCATGTACCGTTAATATCAATGGAACTTGGGTGTCGATAAGGTGAAAACCTAAATCCACCAAAATGGATGATTGATATTAGGGATACAATGAGCTTTCCCATGACCTTTGTTTGGTGTGCTTTGCTTGATCCTTGAGTGTGATTGTTGCATTCACGCATTCATGCATTCATCTGCATCCATATCATCAGAAAAAAGAAAATTTTCAAGGAACTCAAAGGAGTTTATTTGCAAAAATTTTCAAACATGGAAAAACCGGGAAAAATTTTTCACCTGATATATCTGATGAGATATTCTCATGTACGATCAAAATGTTAATATTTCAAAGTTTGCAAATAAAACCCTTGGGTTCCTTTAATATAAAAACAAGCATATGCATAAACACTTCATGCATCATTTGCATAAGCAGGTGTTTTGTTCCGGTCTCCCGTCCTGTGGTCTGACCCTGCGATCTTCATTTATTTTGAAGACGCACTTCGCCGGTACTATACCAGAGCCATCTCTGCCAGATTGATGGATCATCTTGGGCTAGAGAATTGTGAACTCAGAGAGATATTTTCCAGACTTAATACTGTTGATGGATTTATTCCTGGTTAACAGATCCCGGGCTGGCGTTGGCTACTGTTCTGGGGCACTTAAGGAGCAAGGTTTGTTCGCAAGTGGAGGATTCATCCATGACGATCAACCTGAAGAAGAGGCTGCTGCTATCATTGAAGAGGACGCAGAAGACTTGAACAAGTTTGTTATTCCTGGTGGTGTCTGCCACAATTGGGTCGCTGTAGATGTTCCTACAGTCATCCATAGATCAGAGTAATTGTTCATTTTGTTTAAAACCCTTCTCCCATGCCAAAAGGAGAAGTGATGACATTGCTGGCAGCATTTTAATGCAATGATGTTTTCATTCAATTAATGCATTGTTAAACATTTGTTTTTCCATTTGTTTTCACTTTTTGCTTTTGCATGAAATCAGTGATCACAAAAAACCATGAAAAACAAGAAAACAACTTTTTCATCTGCATAAATGATTTGCTTGTTTAAATTCAAATGCTTTTCATTATCCAGAATCATTATGCAGGGATTTCTAAACCCATTGAACATAATGATCCAACGCCATCTCCCAATCTTGAATTCCTTGTATTTGAGGCAGAAGAAGATGACGTTGAAGGGATTCCTGATGAGATTACCCGTCTCCTTGAGCACGAAGAGAAGCTCATTCAGCTGTATCACGAAAATCAGCAAAACAGTCAAACTGGGGCATTGCAAATGCAATCGAATATATATAAAAAAAAAGAGAAGAAAGAGGGTGAAAAATAAGAAAAAATCAAAAATCAGGAAAATTTTTTCAAAATTTTTCCAAAGGAAAAAAGAAAAGTATACCCTCAAGTCCCTAGTTGACTAATGCTGAATGGATTCAGAGTCGTTACGACCAACTGAATTTGATCGAAGAGAAGCGTTTGACTGCCATGTGCCATGGTCAGCTATATCAACAGAGAATGAAGAAAGCATTTGATAAGAAGGTCAAGCCTCGTGTGTTCCGAGAAGGTGACCTCGCGCTCAAGAAAGTCTTGTCTTTCGCGCCCGATTCCAGGGGCAAGTGGACTCCAAACTACGAGGGTCCATATGTTGTTAAGAGAGCCTTTTCAGGCGGAGCTTTGATGCTTACAACAATGGATGGGGAGGATTTCACTCGTCCTGTGAATTCAGATGCAGTCAAGAGATACTTTGCCTAGAAAAAAAAGTATATGCAAATAAAAAAACAGAATAGCTCGCTAAGTTGAAAACCCGAAAGGGCGGCTTAGGCAAAAATGAGCGTCTCGGTGGAGAACCCGCAAGGGTAATCCAGGCAAAAATTAGAGACTTGAAAAAAAGAGAATATTTGCATCCCGCTTGATTGAGTACCTCACCCTGGGGCAATCTAGGCAAAAATTAGGGATTTAGCAAGTAACTGCATCCTGATAAGACTTTCTGTTCGCCAGTCGTCATTTCGTCAGAAGATTCTCGATTCGTCGTCAACCGAAGCTTCGGATACATCGAGATTCAAATTGGTAGAGAAAGGATCATTATGTTCAATGTAGCCCTCTTCCAATATATATCACTGATTTCAAATTTGTACAGATCTATGGAGTCTTGCCATTTGCAGGCTACCATTCCATCAAATTAATTTGAGCTTTTTATCCAATTATTTGCACTCTTATTTGTTTCAATTCAACAAATGTTTTGCATGTTTTAAATTGATAAAATGTCATTGTTTTGAACAAATCAAATTTTTCAAAAAATATTGTTTTAAACAAAGTGAACATTCACAATATTGAAAGGATACTCAAGAATATCTCAGTGCTCTCCCGAGGGTGGCATGATTTCCAACAGGTAAGACATTTGTTCATATTCCTGGTTTGGTTGTATCTTCTTTCTTCAGATCTTTGTTGGGGTTGTTCCTCAAACAGAGTTGTTGTTGGGGTTGTTCCCCAGTATAGTCACAAGCAGAGTGTTGTTGAAGACTTCGTTTTCTCCAGCAGCAATTTTCCCCAGCATGGGTGCTTTTCTTGTAGAAGTTTCGGCGGTTAATGGTTTGTCATCTTGGTGCCCCGTCACTTTCTCCAGTGGGTCGCCTGCCCCAGACTTTATTTGTCTCCTCAGCACAGTCATGAGTAGAGCTGTTGTTGACATCCCCATCGGATTCGCGAGCAGAGTTGTTGTCACTCTTCCCAGTGCAGTTGCCAACAGAGTTGTCTGTCTCCTCAGCACGATCGCTTTCCTTTTGAAGACTCGGTAAGTCAGTGGTTTGATACCCGGTACTTTACCCTTTCCCCGGCGAAGTCGTCTGCGGAATCGTTGTTATCTCTCCATCAGAGTTATTTTCCTCAGCAGAGCAGAATTTATTTTCCTATGTAGTGGTTGATTGGGTTGATATCCCAGTTTTTCATCCATCTTTTCCTCAGCGTAGTCTGCAGAATGTTTGTTGTGGCAGTTTTGCCTGTTGAATGCTCCTTCAATCCCCAGTATGGTCGGATGATGGCTTTGGCCTCCAGTGAACGGATTGATTTCCTGACTGTTTGTGATCCCCAGTAGAGTGGCTCATATCGCAGAATCTACTTGTTGTAATCAGTTTGTTATGTGTATTCTCCCCAAGAGAGTAGCCGACAGTTTTCCCCAGTAGAGTTGCTCCTGCAGTTAGATTCTATTTGGATGATATCATTCTCCCTCAGTGGGTTGTTCCCCGGTGGAGTTTTGTGGATTCGCTTCTACAGCAGTTCGTGCTTATGCAATGCATCTTTTGTTTCTCAGTTGACACTGGGATCCCCTGCAGATATCTTGGATTTTCTCTTGTTCCCCGACAGATTTATCTTGGTGGCTGTCTTTTCCCGTTGTGACTTTCTGTACCCTAATTGGGTTGTTTCCTGATATCTCCGACCCTCTGCTTCTTCAGCAGTACCCGCAGATCTTTGCTTCACAGCATGTAGACCTCCGCAGATTGGCTCTCTAGTTGGTTTTTCCCCTGGAAGTATAATACCGGGCGTTTAGTTCCTGGACCTGTTTGTGTTAGAATTGTCTGTTTTGTCAGCATTCATCAAACATAAATCACGCATATTCATGCATATTCATAAAACATTCAGATATTCATGTCGCATTTCTTGCCATGTATCCTTTGTTGGTTATTCCCTGCTTTCGGGTGATATAGATCTCTTTACAGATCTCCCCAAGCAGATGTCGGGTGTTTAAAATCTCTCCATATAGAGTCAGCCCCATAAGCAGAAAATGTTTGTCTTTCCTTCTGCAGTTCCCCACTGAGATATATCCTCGTGGATGACGGTTTCTTCCGTTTCCTCCCAACACATATATTGGAATGGATTTTCCTATTTGAGTTACATCCTCATTAGGGCATGTCTTGATTCAGTCTGTCTTTTCGGATTATTTCCGAGTTGGCTATTTGTCAGAAGTCTTGTGTTTCCCAGTGGGTTGTTCCCCAGCAGAATTTTTCGGGCCTCTACCCTCATACCGGTAGTTATAAGTCCTATTTTTCCTGGCTTCTTGGTAGAATTTGTGGTTATACACCTTTTATTCCCCAACCAGAGTTGTTGGTCTTCTACCTCAGTCGGTAGTTGTAAATCCTACTTTCCTGCTCTCCAGCAGTTTGTGGTTTGTTATAAACCCTATTTTGGTTTCCCGTGCGGATTTGTGATTTGTTCTATCCCCACGCGGAGTTGTTGGTTTTCTGCCCCGTATTCGGTAGATGTAAACCCTAAATTTGTGGTTATCTCCATCTAGTTCTTGATGTTGAGTTTCCTTTGCTCGGATAAGTTGCTCAGATAAGCACTTATATCCCCAACAAATCTTTTGTGGATAATCGCCGTATGCTAGCAATTTTATCCCCAGTGGGTCCTTTCACCTTTTGTCAGTGATTGCGTTCCCCGGATAGTTGATTGTCATCATTGTATCCCCAACCTGTTGTTGTGGATAATTGCTGTTTATGCAATTCATCCCTGGATCATTGATTTTCACCAGTGAATCCTCAGCAGATCGCCTTTCATTTACCCTCTTGTTGGTAATGTCTGTTGCTCCTTGATTGGTCATCATTATATACCTAGTTTGGTGTCCCGATGCCTTTCTTTTCGGTTGATTTATCCTTTATTAACCCAGTAACCGGTTGTGGATAATCTTCCATGCGAGTATATTATTCACGGCCTGCCGGTAATGAATAATATATCTCATGCACTCTTCAGTCGAAGCCTTTTGTGTTTTCTTTGTTGAGTAAGATTCGTTATTTCCCTTTGCGGAATCGAATATTTCTTTGTTGTCGGATAATTGCCGGATGCTTGCAATTTATCCCTTTGAGTTGTCTTTCGTTTACCCGGATGCTTGGTATCGATTGTCTCTCTGTTTTGGATAGTCACCTATTATATACTTCGGTATCTCTGGTGTCTTTTCCTTTCGAGTATATTATTCACGGTCTGCCGGTAATGAATAATATATCTCATGCGCTCTTTAGTTGGAATCCTTTGTTGATTTTCCCCAGCTGAGCAAGATTCGTATTCTCTGTAGAATCGAATATCCATCCTTTAACCAGTTTGTGTTTTGGATGAGGTGTGTTTTGGCATATATACCAATTCACGTTTTCGGTAGATCACCTATTATATACCTTGGTATCTCTGGTGTTTCTTACCATGCGAGTTTATTATCTACGTTCTGACGGTAATAGATAATATATCTCATGCGAGTATTCTTATCCACGGTCTTCCGGTAATGGATATTATATATCATGCGCTCTTTGGGTTTGTGTCCCCAGTCGAGTAAGATTCGTTTTCCCGTTGTGGATTCGAATGTCCATCCTGTAAGTCGATTTGCTTTTTCAAGCCCTCCTTTCGGATGATGAGTGTCTTGGCATATATACCAATTCACGTCTTTGGTTAGTCACCTATTATATACCTCGGTATCTCTGGTGTCTTTTCCTTTCGAGTATATTATTCACGGTCTGCCGGTAATGAATAATATGTCTCATGCGCTCTTTGGTTTGGAGTCCTTTGTTGATCTTCCCCAGTCGAATAAGATTCATATTCCTTGTGGAATTGAATATCCGTCCTATAAACAAGTCTGCTGTTCTAGCTTTCTTCAGGATGATGAGTGTTTTGGAACACAAACCAATTCACGTCTTCGGATCTTATCCTATAAACAACCTACAACCCGGTTCAGGATAATCTTCCTTTGTGAGTATTCTATCCACGTTCTGACGGTAATGGATATTATATCTCGTTCGCTCTTGGGTCAATCTTTTGATTGTTTTTTCTCCGCAGAGTAAGGTTCGTATTCCTTGTGGAATCGAACATCCATCCTATAAACAAGTCTGCTGTTCTAGCTTTCTTCAGGATGATGAGTGTTTTGGAACACAAACCAATTCACGATTTCGGATCTTATCCTATAAACAACTTACAACCCGGTTCAGGATAATTTTCCATGCGAGTACATTATCTACGTTTTGACGGCTATAGATAATATATCTCATGCACTCTTTTGTCGAACACTTTGTTTGTTTCCCCAACTGAGTAAGATTTGCATTCTTTACAGAATCAAATATCCATCCTATAAACAAGTTTGCTTTCGCTCTCTTCAGGATGATGAGTGTTTTGGAACACACACCAATTCACGTTTTCGGTCGGTCACCTGTTACATACCCACAACCCGGTATCCTTGGTGTTCCTTCCTTTCTGCTCCCTATTTTGACCTCGGTCCCTTGTGGAGTCAGATTTTCCTGAGTTCATGTACCTTTTCCAGGTCTTTCTCAGATGTTGGTTGATTGATATCTCTCACCCTTATACCGGTCTTAGATATTCATTCTTCCTGAGCTTGTTACCCTTATACCGGTAACATCTCATTTCTTTGGTACTTCCTCGTTGAAGTTTCCTGTTGCTTCCCCCCAGGAGTCAGCTTGTGTCTCTCCAATGGATTTATTCTCCTTTGGAAAATTCTTTTCCCCAGTGTGAATCCTTTACTCCTCAGTGAGGTCTCCAGTCTGATTTCTATTATCGCATAATGTCCTGTTCACGCTGTGTCAGTTTTGTTTTTCCCAACTTGAAGTCGTGCCCTGCTCACGCATTTTTCTTTTACTATCCCCAACAAGAGTTTTGTTAGAGTCTCTGTTCCTGGTGAGTGAATTACTCCGATGGATCGTCTTTTCTTCTGTGTAAACCATATTCCCCCACAGAATTTGTGTCTTTTGCATGCATACATTTGCATCATGAGGTCTCTTAGGGACCAAAATTCGTCTCATTACTGTTATTTAAGCCCATTCTACCGCGTCGAGATGAAGATTTCTAAACTTCACTTCTCCGGCTAGAATGACCTTAAATAGGGGCATCTCTAAGACCCCAATTTTGGCCCTAAGATCCCTCATGGCCCACATCATATCATATCATGGCCTCAAGGATCATTGCATGCCCTAGCTTCCCTCCTAGTGGGTGGGTTATCTTGTGAGTGTGGTTCTTGATCACCAAGCATGTATTGCCTTTGTATATCATTGCTTTTCATATGTTTACTAACCAAAAATACAAAAATATTGTCATCTAACCATGTTACTTGCAGCTGAAGCAATCATCAGTCAAACAGTCAAATCAGCCATTAAGCAATGGATGGTGGCCATTCTTGAAGAATTTGGGCACCATGATCAATAATCAAGAGTTCATATATGTTGTGATATCATTTGGAATCAAGATCTCAAGGAATTAGGGTTTGGAATTCATCAGAAGGTGGTTCAGTCAAGCAAAACCCTAGAAAGTCAACTGTTGGTCAACTGTGGATTTAATCAGTGATTGGATGATGGAAATTGGTTTGAGGGAGTTCATTCATGTCCATATAGGCCCCATATATCATGTCAAACATCATCATGGAAGAATTTGAAGTCAAACAGAAAATTTCCCAAAATAGAAACTTGACCTGTAATTTTCACCTGCCAAAAATGGAAACTTCTTGATCCTAAACTTACATCATGATACAAGCTTCAAATGAATTTTTGCCCAACATGAAAGTTGAAGATCTTGTTCTCCCGTTTCCAAAAAGTCCAAGAACACTCAATTCCCATGTATGGTTGGCAAGATATGATCAATTCATTTTCAAAAATTTTGAACTTCAAAAGGCCATATCTCTCAAACCATTTGGCCAAATTGGGTGGGGTTTTTTGCAACAAGTCACATTTGATCCCCTCTTTCCAAAAATGTCATCATCATGCATCAAAACATCACCATTCAAAATGGCCTTTTTGGACTTGCATTAATTAATTTCAAGTGTGGTGCAAAAGTGAAATGTTGAATTAACCACTTCCAGCCATTTTTGCCAATTGAATATGTTCTGAAATCATGTTTTGGTCATGTTACAAGGCCCATTTCGCAGCTGTTGCTCATACACCATGCACTTAGGCCAAAATGACAAAATTAGTAAAAACTTACCATTAAACCAAATCATGATTAACACTCCATTAGCCAACACAAAACAGAGGTATAAGAGCTCATTTTCTGTCAATTCCAACCCTAGCAGCCTCACATACCAAACAGAAAACCATTTTTCTCTCCATTCTTCATTTTTGCACTTTGGAAATTTTCTTGAAGAAACCTCAAAGAGCACGACCTGCCTTGGTTGCTACATGGTATATCACCCTTGTTGAGCTCATTTCAAACATCTTTTCCCAATTGTAATGCCTGTTTACATGACTGCTACATCGAGCTTCACTAATGGCAGATCTGGATTGGAGTGAAACCAAGTATCCTTAAGCCAAAATCCTTTCACTATCCATCATTTGGAGCATGAGTGTGCATCTGTTTCGAGCATCTGAAGCCAAATAGCAACTGTAGCTCAACTGCTCTCCAACTTTGGTCAGTTTTCGAGTCTCTCATTTCTCTAAATCATGCTATGCATTATGTAGGTCTTCCTTTGATGATTGTTTTGAGCTTTGAGTTTTTGAAAATGGTTGGATATTTATGAAGATATGTCGATTTGAAAGTTGATGTTCATGGATGTTTTTGCTTGTTGCTTCTTGTTTAGTTTGGTTTAATGAATATGGATGTTGGATTATGATTGTGCTTGGTCTGCTGATTAGAATGACATGCCATTTGCTCATTTCTGTGACAATAATTTCATTCACGATTTTGGTTGAGTGAGGAAGATGACACTGTTCATGAAACCCTAAAATTTGCGCCCAGAATTTGTTTTCAATTCATGAAATCGCATTGGCTGTTGTTGTCTCGTGTTTCTGCATGTGAATGCTACTGTTTTATTGCCATAACAAATCATTGCATGACACCTCACCAAGCGCTGCATAGCGTTTCATTAACAAGTCCCAGTAATTACAAGTATGCCACCGTGCCCAATTTGACCATCACACCATGTTGTATTTCATTTCATTTTTTTACAATATTCATTTCATTTTGTACTCATCTTTCAAAATTCATAACACCTTCATTTTAAATCCAAATTTCATGAAATTTTTTGCATTGTTCTCTGCTTGATCTCTACTTTTTTATCATGATTTTTTCTTGATTTTTTGGATAAGTGGATTTTTAATGGTATTAGGGTTTTGTTCATGTATCAATATTTTGTACCTTTTACCAAAACCTTTGTGAAATGATGATGCTTTACCCTTTGACCTTGAAATTTTTTGTGCATAAACTAGACACATTCATGGTGATTTTGGTGTAGAGTTCTTGAATTTATCATCTCTGGCTGTTGAGTTATGATTTTTTTGAATTAGGGTGTGACAATTTGTGTCACACCATTGATGTCTAACTTCATGATTTTCTTTACCATGCTTCTTGAACTCCAATTGGCTTGAATTTTTGCATGATTGAACTTGTGTATGTCTAGTTTACATGTGATTTTTCTTGGAATTATTTGTGGCATTTCCTAATTGTTTGAGATTTTTCTCCCCTGTTTAGTCATATGTTGACTTTTTGTGACACTTGTTACCATTTCATTTGTGAAATTCTCATACTTTATTGGATGAACTTGAAATTTTACATGTGATTAGTAGACATCTTAAGCTTTGTCATGGTGTTGATCCCATTCATTTCTCATATGTTATCACTGATTTATGATTTTTTGAAGTTGATACATGTTTGGTTGACTTCTTTGAGCATGCTTAAACTTGCCTTGCCTTTCTGATTTTTATTGACCATCTTCCCTTGATCCACATGAGCTGAAATTTTATATGCATGTCATGTTATGGATTATGATTGAACATGAATTATTTTATGATTTATTGAATTGTTTATGATTGGTTTTGAATTGAGTCTTGCTGTTGACTTCTATGAGCTTTCATTTGCCATGCTTTGACTTCTTTTGCTTATGAAATGATGATGATGAATGATATGAATGTGGAACAAATTGAGTTTGCTTCTTGATTGTTTAAACTTGATTTTGATTGGATATCACATGCTGTTTTGACTTTCTCATCCCCTTTTGACCCTAGGCTTGTCCTAGTGGTCCTGTTACTCATGTTTGAGTTCATGTTTTCAGGTTAAGCAACAAATGCTTCAAAGAGATCATACAAATTTGTTTGAGCTTGATTTGTTTATCATGACTAACCTCTTTGTTTTGTAGGTTGCTTGGCTCATATGCCTTGAGACTTGTGCATTGCACATTTGTCTGTTTGTTTTGACTGTTGATCTTACCTCCTTTTGCTTTAACTTTTGAAATGTGTACTGATTCTGTTTGACTATTTCAGGTACCATTAGTTGCTTAGTTCTTTGAACTTGCTTTGCTTTGCTATATAGAAATTTGCATTGAGGTATAATCCCTTTTCTTCATGTAGTCTGGAAGACCTGGCCTGTTACTTGGCCAGGCAACTATCTGAAGTCCTAAGAGGCCTTAAGACAATGGCAATGCTTGTGTGTGTTTACATTTGTCCCAAGCAGGAAAAGTCCTTCAAGTAAGGCAATTGGTAGATCAAAGAGATATGTAGCCTATCTCCTACTATTCTGTGAGTCTTCTCCTTGCTCCCATTACATGGTTGTAGCATTGAGATCCAAGCCCAAGATCTATTGAGTCAATAATATGTGGAGAGAGTTCCTACTTTCTGAACTCCCACACCTTCTGATATTCAAATGCTCTCCCTGACCAGGGATAAGAGCAATGAGGCACACCCCTCATATCCTTTCATCTGCTTCACCTTAGCCCCTCAATGGCAAGGTTAAGAGCACCATTAACCCTATTCCAGTTGGCTTCAATGCCTAACCCTTTTGTATGAGCCTCCTTGTTTGGTTATAGTGTGTGCCGAATGCTTTCATTGATTGATCACTTGCTTCATATACACATGTTTGCTTGCATGCTTTGTGCACTCATCATCATTTATTGCTCCTTAATGCATAACCATCTCATTTGTCTTTATGACTTATCATTGTTGTTTACCCATTGAGGACAATTGTAAGACCATCCATTGGCCATTGCTCCTAGGATATGGAAGTGAGTATAAGACCATCACATTGGCCACTCATCTTATCTTTGCTTGATGCATTTGTTTGATTGTATGTGAGGATGCAATTATAAGTCCCTGTAAGTTGGCATTTGCTTTCCTATGACCATAATGTTGCATTTGTTTGTTGTGTGTGAGGATGCAATTGTAAGTCCCTGCAAGTTGGCATTTGCTTTCCTATGACCATAATGTTGCATTTGTTTGTTGTATGTGAGGATGCAATTGTAAGTCCCTGCAAGTTGGCATTTGCTTTCCTATGATCATATGTTGGATATTGGTATAAGTCCAGACAGATTGGCATCCGGTATCCAAGTTTCATTTTGTTAGGAGATTAATGTAAGTCCATTGAGTGGCCTCTGATATCCCTTTCTGTTTTAGGAGATTGGTGTAAATCCATCTAGTGGTATCCGGTATCCGCTTTTGTTTGTGAGATTGGAGTAAGACCATTGAGTGGCATCCGGTATCATTTGCTTGCTTACATTATTATTGCTCATTGCCTATTCCAAAGGACACACTTGAATCATCTCCTATATGATTTCAAGAGGTGAACCTTCTAAGAAGTTTTACAATTCATTCTTCATCCATTCATCCCCGTTATGTCTTAAACCTTTTCACACCTTTGATTTCAAACTTGACATAGATATTGTACAAACATCTTCATGCTTTCAAACTAAAAACCTGGACCCCAAGTCCTTGACTTTTTCAAACTCCATTTCATAATACTTCTTTTGAATCAATCTTAATCACACTTTGACCCTACTTTCATAATCACAATCAATTAACTTCACACATTCAATTGTTTTGGCTTTGTCCATTCCTGCTAAGTTTTCACACATTAGCTATAGGTTTCAATTATCATTGTGGTTGATGTAAACCTCACCTTATCCTTAGTGAGTCGACTATAAGACTTCCGTACTGAAAACAGGGCTAACCCCTCTAGTACGTCGAAGCTATCCTCGCATGGTGGATGTTGGTCTTGGTCGAGTTTTCTCCCATTGATAATGAAGAGCCTCAGTGCTATTGTTTAAATTTGAATCCACCAACTTTTGGAAATCTTTTAGCCGAACTACGGCGTTTTGATCCTTACCTTTGATGGAAGGTACGTAGGCAACGGGTTCATCCGTTCGAACACAAAAATAACTAACTTGTACATTCTTTTCTCATCATCCCAATCATGTTTGCACAATACTTATGTCATAACAAATAACAATCCTATGCAACAAGTGTGAAAAGGGCTCCCTAGGAGTACCTAGGACGTAGTGGGTGCCTAACACCTTCCCATTGCGTAATTTACCCCTTACCCAGACTCTCTGATCTTTTTATTAGTTTTCTACGTGTAAAACTTCTTAGGCTTTTGTTCGCTTTTTAGCCAGTCCTTTGGATAAATAAAAGTGCGGTGGCGACTCGAAATTCATTGTATGCTTTGCATATGGTTTAATCAATAAATCATATAGCGACGAATACACCGCTACAAACATCTTCTAAAATGCCTATCGGATACTTAACAGATCTATCGGCTAACTGAAGTGACATCTTAGTAGGTTGTAATTCTCCTAAGTTTAATCTCTCACAAACCGCTAGAGGCATTAAGCTCACACTAGCTCCTAAGTCTAGAAAAGCTTTTTCGATGACATGACTACCCAAAAGACAAGGAATGGATAAATTTCCAGGATCTTTATCTTTCTTGGCTAATTTATTCTCGGAAGTAGAATTGCATTCCAAGGGGTTCGAACCGTCTAGTCCATGTTTGTTGGTAAGGATGTCTTTGAGAAACTTTGCATAAGAAGGTATTTGGGTGATGGCTTCTGTGAAAGGGATTTCTACGTGAAGTTTTTCTATGACTTTAATAAATTTCTGATACTGGTTATTGATCTGGGTTTGTTTGAGTCTTTGCGGATATGGTATAGGTGGTTTATATGGCAGGGGTGGTACATAAGTTTTATCTTTAGGTTTTTCTCCTTTTTTTTGACCTTCCTGGTTTTCAGATTCCTCTGGTTCCTTTACTTCGTCCGTGGGTTTGGTATATTCCTCAGAAGTTTTGGGTTCACTCAATCTTGGGTTTGGTGGCTCATCATAAGCGTTCCCACTTCGTAGGGTAATGGAATTGGCTTGCCCTCTCGGATTTTGTTGAGGTTGTCCAGGGAACTGTCCTCCAGGTGTGGTTTGGGGGGACTTGGTTTAAAGCTACCTGAGAGGTCTGGGTTTCAAGCATCTTGGTATGAGTAACTATTTGGTCAACCTTGGTTCCTAACTGGGTAATAAGTTCATTAACGTGAATGTTTTGGTTCATGAACTCTTTGTTTTGTTGGGTTTGAGCAGTGATAAAAATTTCCATAATTTTCTCAAGGCTCGGCTTTGGTGACACAGGTTGCATAGGTTGATTCGATCTTGGGGCTTGGTAACCAGTTTGTCTCGGAGGTGCATTATTTTGAATAGGGTTATTGTTTTTATAGGAGAAGTTTGGGTGATTCCTCCATCCAGGGTTATAGGTATTCGAATATGGGTTCCCTTGGGTGTAGTTCACTTGCTCAGAGTGGGTTTCGTTTAATAGACTGCATTCTGCAGATTGGTGTCCTTTGGTTCCACATATCTCACAATCCGACGAAACTGCGGCTACAGTATTCGGGTTTATGCACATATGCTCGACCTTAAGGGCTAATGCGTCCATTTTAGCTTGCATCATGTCTATAGAGCTTAGTTCACGCACTCCTCCTTGGGCTTCCTTCTTCTCAACTGTCGCTCGTTTGACTCCCCATGATTGATGGTTTTGAGCCATATCTTCGATGATGGCACTAGCTTCAGGGTAAGATTTGTTCATCAGAGCACCGCCTGCGGCAGCGTCGATGGTCATCTTAGTGTTGTAATGAAGTCCATTATAGAAGGTTTGAATGATTAACCAATTTTCTAAGCCATGATGTGGGCATGCTCTTAACAACTCTTTTATCTCTACCAAGCTTCGAACAATGATTCTCCTTGGTTCTGGGTAAATCTAGTTATATGGTTTCAAAGAACGACGGTCTTACTCGGGGGAAAATATCTAGCAAGGAATACTCTTCTAAGGTTATCCCAAGTCGTAATTGAATTGGGTGGAAAGGAATCTAACGACGATAGGGCTTTATCTCTGAGGGAAAAAGGGAATAATCTTAAACGGATTGCCTCAGGAGAAGCTCCATTGGTTTTAAATGTGTTAGCTAATTGGAGAAAGATTTTTAAATGTTGGTTTGGGTTCTCAATAGCGAGACCTGCGAATTGTCTCTGTTGCACTAGTTGCAACAGGGATAGTTTAAGTTCAAAATTATTAGCTGGGATGGTTGGGTTTACTATACTAGAACTAGGTTCTTCGTTGGATGGTTGGGCGAAGTCCTTAAGAGGTCTTTGGTTTTGATCTTCGGCCATAGCTCTCCTAATGCTATGAAAGGATAAACGTGCGCGAGCGTAACGTTCAAGTTCCGCCAGAGGGTATACTAAACTTAAACTTCTGGTGCTGCGAGTTCTTCGCATTGACCGGCGGGTAATAGCCTAAGTCTAAACGATATAACAATAGGGAAATGAAATTTGACGAAATTGGTCCCCGACAACGGCGCCAAAAACCTGATGCGTGCTTTTCACAAGTATACGAACTCGTCAGAGTAATATAAAAGATTGTCGAATCCACAGAGACCAAGTGTCAATCTATCGTTATCTATTGTTATGGTGTTTATCTTAGGTAATCAAAATGGGTTTTTTTAGAGTATGCAATGACAAGTAAAGTATTAAATAAAGTTCAATTAATAAGGACATGCTCGAATGTAATTCACATAATCAATTAATAATCCAAGTACTTGCTAATAGAACTACTTATGGGTAGTGTTTCCTACTCTAAAAAGAACTAATTTAACAGGAACTGTCGCTTTCGCGTATTCAGAACCGAGTTGTACTCCCTAATCAAACCCTCTTATTCTCACTTATGAAAAGGCGCGCATTGCGTTAGAGTAGTAAACCTATTTTTAAGAAATATAGTATCTTGACTAAGTTGAAAAGTATTTTAACTTGGATTTCTTAACCAAAAGAGGTTCTCACGAACCAGACTCTAAACTTATAAACGCGTCCGAAAATAGTTTTAAAATCACTTTTCTTCTTAAGTTAAAAACTCCTAATGAACTAAACAAAGCGCTTTTGTTGTTTTTGAAATAGTTAAAAACAATTAAGTTTAGATAAACGTTGGACGGCTTTCGATCTTACCCAACGGAATTGAAGTGCGGGAAAACTTAAGTTGAAAGTCAAAATAGACCTTAAGCGTTTCTACGAACAATTGTATGGATTATCGGTTCAATTACGATCCTTACATTCTAACCTTATAGATTTAGTTACACATGGTAAAGTAAAGGTGCGTTTAATTTAAATAAAAGTAGTGCGAGTGCGGAAAGTAAATAAAAGTAGTGCGAGTGAGGAAAGTAAATAAAGTAAAGCGAGTGCGGGAAATAAATAAAGTAAAGCGAGTGCGAGAAATAAATAAAGTAAAGCGAGTGCGGGAAATAAATAAAGTAAAGCGAGTGCGGGAAATAAATAAAGTAAAGACAGTGCGGGAAAATAAAATAGATAAAGGCAAAGTAATAAAAACCTGCTCCAATCGGAGGGTTGAATAAAATGCAAAGCGAAAATGAAAATGGAGGCAGGATTAACTTCCTTCCAAATTGCTCCAAACTCGATTAAAGACTCGATCATAAAACTTGATTACACAATTGTGGTAACACCCCAATGCGAAGCGATTACCACTTTAAAATACTAAGTATATGCCTAAGCGAAACAAAATTTGCTCTGAGTTTGCCTCTACTCTAAGTTTGGATGCATAAACAAGTGAATTCGAGTTTCTATTTATAAGCAAGTAAAATGATGGAAATGACAAGGATGCCCTTCAACTTGAAAATGGGAGGGAAAACGTTTCCTCTTGTGGCGCCCGCCACAAGGCCATGGTGCCCGCCACAAGGCCAATATGAGGCGCCTTAGTGGAAGTAGTGGGGAACGTGGCAGTTGAGAGAAATTGAGCTAGGACACGTCATGGCTGGGTCTATGGCGCCAGCCACAGTGGGAGCCACAAGTACAAAATGCTGAATTTTAGGGTTTTTAGCTCATTTTCACTCCTTTTCTCGATCGGAGCTCCGATTAAAGTAAAAACCTGAAAACAAAGAGAAACATAGTAATAACACAACAAAATGACAATAAAACTACTAAAATGCATGTGAAATCGGAGTCGAAAATATGGTGAATTTCAGTGTCATCATTATGGGCCCTAGCGCAATTGTTCTCCCAAGCCAATGAGACAACCTAAGCTAACATAATAATGATCTAAGCTTCTCCAAGCAAGATCTTCAAGGTTGTCCTCCTTTGATATTGAATTCTTCTCTTTCTTCATAACATTACATTACATAAAACAAACTCGTTTTACATACGAGGGAGTGAGATGAGAAAAGAAGTTACGTTATGAGATTAAAAGAGAGGCACAACACGTATGTCGTATTTTAAAAACCCAAAACAAAATAAAGGAAAACTAAGGCCATAACTAATCACCACAAGACAATAATAATAAACACATTATTATTATTAATTTTAATTCTTTTAATTAATTAAAACCAAATTAAATTTCAGTGACCGATCACACTACGCATAGTTAGCCGGGGTTCCGCTGCCCGTTCAGTGGGACGGGGGTTCCGCTGACCGATTAGTGGACGATGGTTCCGCTGACCGATCAGCGGACGGGGGTCAAGGGGGCAGCGCCCCCTTGCGGGGTTGAAGGGGTAGCGCCTCTGGTCGAAATTTTTAATGAACAATTCATTTGAAATCGACGTTGTTTTTTCCATCAGCACTTGATACTTTAAAGCACAACTCTCGCGCAGTCACAACCCTAATCGCATAACTCTTTGACAACACAACCCTTGTGCCGTCATTAACTCTAATGCACTAATTTCAGACCGTCAAACACACCTCGATTGTTAATTCAGTATGATTGATCAACACGTCATTGCTTCACCATACTAATGTCGGATCAAGAAGCAAACGACCATTGATCGCTCAAAGGAAAACAACCATTAAGTGTTTGAATGAACGAAACAGAAACAATATATCATATATACCGTATTTTGCATCAAGATTACTTATATCATATATATAACTTGATCGATCTCAATTACATAACCTATGGACGATCGATGTATCGCTGCTTCACCATACTAATGTCGGATTCCGAAGCATAGTCAACATCAATCATCCAAATCGTACACACATGATGCCAAATTTAATTACTCATTTATCCTTTGATTCATTTTGTCTTTTAATCGTATTAATACAGAAAATACAGAAAATAAACAGCTATCAGATGCATGGTTTCGTAAGTGGCTTTGATACCACTGGAGGAGAAGAGCGATCCAAAATGCAGCGGAATTTAAAATTTCTCCTTTAGTGATCCTTACAAATGGGCATGATCAGTGATAGAATTGTTACCTCTTGTGGCGATTGTAACCTTTGATGCAGATCTACGGAGCGATCACGAACGTTGAACGATGACAACGCCTCTACTCAGTCCACACGAACGGATTCCTTCAATCTCAGTGCTAGCTGCTACGAATGAAGGCTTTGAGTGTGAGAGAAAGAGAAACGAAATTGCAACTGCACAAATGCTTCTAGACAAGGCTTCTATTTATAGAACCACTTGTGTGGGCTGCAAGCTAAAAAAAGCCCACTCAAGTGTATGTGACCCATATCTTATAATATGCCAAAATCACTTAAGCGCGTGGTACCTTACCATATTTCGTATTCTACTTAAGTATAATGTACCTTACGATGTTCTACAATTCACTTAAGTGCACCGTACATTACGGTATTTCTTAGTTACTCTATCTCTCATCAACCTGTCCTTTTGTGTGTGACCCTGTAGGTTTTCGCGACATTGGTAATTATATTAAATCACGTACTTAACATAATAAATAGTGAGCGGTATCTAGAAACACATTACTGCTACCCAAGACACGAAAATGTCATGTGATCTGACAAATCCTTTTGTGATAATACTTATGTGTACAATTACCCTTTTGCCCTTATGTCTATATTGAACACAAGGCATAGACTATGTCATCCTTGTCCAGTTCAATATTAGGCCCATAGACATTTATCCTATTACGCAGGATGAGCAAATTCCATCTAGGTCACTCATGTCCCTTAGCATGCTTCGTTACCCATCAAATGTCTTTATGGTCATCCAGTTACGAAGAATGTTTGATCAGCAATAAGGCACTGGACTCTACATCTATGGTCCATAGTGGTTTCAGATCGAAGGGTGGTATGCACCATTATCACCATGAGAATAACTTATTACACTTTGCATAAAATTCTATATAGTATTCTCATAGCGGGTCAATCTAGTATATATATTACTCTTAATATTCACACCTATGTTTAAGACTTGATAACTCCTTATCCATGATCCATGAGACGTGATCATCAGTCTATATACATAATAGTCTTAATGCTTTAATATTATCCCACTTCACAATAAAGCTCTACTATGGATACTTTAAGAATAATGTCCTTATGTTTAATGTGATCTCATGATTAAGTCACACTTGACACATTAAACGAACTATCTATTCTAGGGACTTTATTAGACAAACATAATAAAGAAAAAGCCTTTTATTATTAATAAATAATTCGATACAAGTACCAAAAGTATTAGCCTCTAGGGCTTACACCAACACTTAATACTTTGGGTATATTGGACCTTACCATCTTTTTCTAGATTTGCATCATCATTATAGGACATGTAAAATTATATTTAATAGGCCATCACATGCTAAAAATATGACTTTTAACGAAAAAGTAGTAAATGGGTCGATACATTCTTGGTATGCATTGATACATACTGAGTTGGTTTTCATAGGAAATAATTATGCCTATAATGTATCGATACATAGGCAAGATGAGTCGTTACATCCTGTGGATGAGTCGACTCATTCATGGTTGATGTCGACTCTAACTAAAGATGTTTTCAACCTGGCAGTCCGTGCCTTCATTGTATCAATACATTAAGGGTGTGAGTGGATACATTAGGTAGATGAGTCGACTCCCCCGTGTTTGGATTCAACTCCTTATGAAGCATTTTTCAAACAAATACTCCCTGGGCTCAATGTATCGACTCCTTTGTCCCGTGTATCGACTCCTTTGGCGTATGTATGGACTCATTCATGATTGAAGTCAATACATTCAGTTCCACTTTCTAAACTAGCATTTTTGGCTAAAAAATTGTTTTGCTTATTTGTTTCTTACACACAGACATACCTATAAATATGAATTCATGCATCATTTCTCATCATCTTCAACATTTCTTTGCATGCACTCAACAACTACACACAATCATTTTTGTTGTTTGTTATCAAGATAAGATTGATAAGGTCCAATTTAGGTTGGTGTAATTAAATTGGAGTAGCGGGGTATTCGTTACCTTTAGGTTTATTGACTAAACCAAAAGTAAACATACAATTCGAGTCGCCACCGCACTTTTATTTGTCCAAAGGAAAGCCTAAAAAGCTAATGATCGCGACTTTATGAGTCGAATGGGGGACTAACTGCAAGTGCACAGTTCTATCGCGTAGTTTTAAAAGATATCGATCCCACAGGAACTTATGAATCGATATACCGTTTTCTAAGGTTACTTCGTAAAGCTAAGGCGGATGATACTTTGATTGTTCGGGGGAAAAGTAAAACTGAAATTAGATCTAAATTAAATATCAATTAAGCGGATATCGGTATGTAGTTCGTCGTAATTAGGGAATCAAATCTTCGTTGGTTTCTTGGTTTTAAAATAAATCTTTTCAGTAGACACTATTGATTAAAAGCCTTTTCTCAAACTCTCGCTCTGTTGAATAGACCATGACTTTAAATTAACGTAGCTGTCACTTATTAGTTAAGTCCAAAATCACTTTTTGAAAACAATAGAATCTATAGAAACTCTTTTTATTAAAATAATAACCGTTTAAACGCCCGCGTCTCAAACTCTCGCTCTGTTGACTTAGATTATATAATTAAACTTAAATGCTTAACTCTCATCCTCACATTTAACCTTTAAAAATACTTTTTGAAAAAGATTAGAATTTAATTAACTCTAAAAATTGCTTTCGCCCTGATTTAGAATTAATGTCCAATTTACACTGTCCAGTTAAAAACCCAAACTGTCGTTCTATTGATTTTAACTTCTTTATGTCTTTTACTCTCGTACAAAAACCTTGGTATTAACTCTGTAAATTGAGACCATAAAAAGAGTGACTTTATTTTTAAATAAAATTAAACCAACTTAGTTTTGATTCCTTATTCCGCTTACTTTACATACCGATATCTAAATTAATTAGCCGGACTTATTAAATAAAGCAGACACAAGGCATACACAGATTAACATTGCGGCAAACATGCTTATAATAATAAATAGGCAATAACAATAATAATTAAATAAAAACCTGGAGATCAAAGTAACAGAGTGTAGCGATTCTTGGAGTACTTGAGCAGTCCTCCATAAGTCGGTAGGCTTTGCTTCTTCAATACAAATTACTATTTAAATTAAATAAAGTGTAGTAGTTCCCCAGTGTAGGAAACTACTACTATGGCTAACTGGAAAACGGAAAGGAAAAAGGGAAACTCTAAAAAGAATGGCGAATACAATAAGGCAATAGAAACAAGGTTGCTGGAAAAGAGAAAGAAAAAAAAATGCTAAAAGCTAGAAAGCTGAAAACTAAATTGCAGAGCGTAAAAAAAATGTAAAAGTAGGCCGTCCCCAATTTTTCCCATTTGGGTCCTTTATATAGTGTCCATTTGGTCTTGGTGGTTGAGAAATTCAAGGGAGACTTGGTTTTGGTGGAATTTGCTTCTTTTCATTTCTTTTTGCACCTCCTTTTCTTCCTTTTTCACTTGTGCTTCAAATAAGCTACGTGAGACAAATAGAAAGAAAATACCGAGTAATATCGAATAAAATGAAATAAATCGAAACAAATAATAATACAATTTAATTAAATCAAGTCCAAAAAATGTGATATTATTTTGTGTTATCAGCTAACAAAAGCCAAGTAAGAAGTTTTATCAAATATAAAACTAATAAAAATGCCAGAGATCTGGGTAAGGGGGTTGGTTATGAAATGGGAAGGTTTTACGCACCCAAAACATCCTTAGTACTCTAAGGGAACCTCTTTTTGCAAATGTGTGTTGTAGGTTGGTATTTGTGAAAATATGTGCACAAGATTGGAGGGATGAGAAGAGAATATATTATATTTACAAATTTTGTTGTTTGAATGGATGAACCCATTGCCTACGTACCATCACAAAGGTAGGATCAAAACCTCGTAGTTCGGGGTAAAAATCACAAAGATTGGTGAATTGATTTGATCAAAAGCCTTAAGGTCTTTTGTTATCAAAGGGAGAAAACTCAACCTAAACCAACAATCCACCATGTGAGGAGAGCTTCAACATACTAGTGAGGGGTTAACCCTATAATAAGTATGGAAGACTTATAGTCCAATCACTAAGGATGAGGTGAGATTTATATCAACCACTATGATAACTCAAACCTATGACTAATGTTTATGAAAAGGTTTTAACAAAGGTGACCATTGGAACCACAAAAACAACTTGAAGTGAGTTTTATTTACAAGTTAGGTTTATTTACAAAATGAAGTCAAAGTTGGATTAAGATTTATTCACAATGAGTATTGCTAAAAAGATTTTGAAAAGTCAAAGGCATAAGGCCTAGGTTTCTAGTTTGAAAACAATGTCAAAGTTTTGAAAAGAAAGACTTTTGACTTGGGTTAGAGTGAAGAGAAGAACAAAAGGGCTAGTCCTAAAGCATACGAAGATAAGAGAGAAGATAAAACCCTTGGAGTTCCTTTTCTTGAAATCATAAAGATGATTCAAGGTGCTCCTTTCCTTTGGACTTAGCAAACACAATCAAGCAATCAAACAATTTAGATTCAAGCTCCTAGGATCTCCATTTGGCTTGTATCTCTTAACTTGGCTACTCATGACAATGGTCCTCCTTACTATCTCAAGATGAAATCCCTATCACACAAGAGCAAATATCAAAAAGTTCATAACACAATAAGAGGAATGGACAAAGAATAAGTTTTGGGAAGGAAGTCCTTTAAAGTCAACTTTGAGATTTAGCATTCTAAAGGCATGAGGCCTAGTTGCTCTTCAACCAATTTAGCATTCTAAAGGAATGAGGCCTAGTTGCTCTTGAACTCCTTTAAGCATAGGTAAGTCCTAATTCTAAGTCTTTTCTCCTTTTTGCATTTGGTTCACTCAAGACAAACACAAAACAAACACAAGATAGCAATATATTTATATACAATAATGGGGTCAAATGAGCAAAAGAAAAATGACATAAATATAAAATATATGCTCAAATGGGCAAAATGAAAAGCAATATGAATAAATGAGCAAGAAAGTAAATTGCATTAAAGTACAGGGCAAGAAATTAAATGCTCAAATTAAAGTTAGTGATTAGTATGGTTATGTTAGTTTGTCATAAGACAATTTAGCGCTATGTTAAGCAATCGTAAGTGGACTAATGTAGTAGTCACACCTATCTGAGATCGGTCAATAAAACTATAGGCAAATAAACACAAGTTAGAGACCATTACTAGTAAGCTAAGCTCCACAAACTTGCCATGCCAAAAGAAAAGAGAAAGGCCTTGTATGGACTTTAGGTTTTTTTGCTTGACCAAGAAGCAACCTATCTTGGACACAAAGCAACTCACTTGATCTTGGATCAAATTGAGTTTGATTTGGATCAAAGAAGGTTAAACCTCTCATTTGTCAAGACCAACCATAAGACATTAACTCATTGGCCAAAATAAAAAGAAAGAGATGAAGATGAAATGAATGAAAAGAGAAATCAAACATCGAACACAATTGGTCAACAGTGAATCAAATCATCATCAACCAATGCCAAACAGAAGAGAAATGAAGATCACAAGTCAACAAGTCAAACATATTTTTTTTGGTATTTTTGAATTAAAAATAAATGCAAAAATAAAATGGACAAAATATGGTCAAACCTCAAATTTAATTCAAATCAACTTCAACAAGTCCAATTAAATTCTCATAGGTCTAACATGGTCAAACAAGCTTTGACAAATTTTCTCAATAATTTTTGAAATAAGAAACTATTTAAAAACAATTAAAAACAATAAAAATAACACAATATGAATTAAAATCTCAAATAAATCTCAAATCAATTAAGAAATTGATGAGACTATTTTTCATTGACTTATCATGGTCCATATGTGTTAGGAAAATATTTTTGGAATTTTCAAATATCAGAAAGTATTTTAAAATGAATTTAAACTATTAAAAACCAAGTAATTCACAAAAAATATTAAATGAAGTCACAAAAATAATTAAAAATCAAAATATGAAACTTGATTTTTCAAGAAATTTTTTGGCATTGGTCTCATATTTTTGTGACTCCAAATAAAATATTTATGAATTTTTGAAAATAAAAGAAATTAAAATGGAATTAACAGAAAATAAGAAAATAGCAAAAATGCGCAGCCACATGATCCTTTCATTAATTGACGTGGCAATGATCTTAGGGTTCAGAGGCGCAGTCACATGATACACCTTGGTCAAACGCGCTACATTTTGATTTAAAATAGGTCAATACAATGAAAAGCCAAGATTATAACATTTCATCATGATCCAATGGACCTGAAGGCTTCCACGTGGGGATGGTGGTGGAAACCACCATCTTCTCCGGCGATCTAACCAGATCCAGCCACCACGCGCAGGAAATCAAACCTCAATGAAAATGAAAAAGGAAGATATCAAAATGAAGCTGAGGTGATGTACAACACCCCTGTAACCATGGACCATCCTCATAGTTCCTATTTAGTGAGAAACATGAGCTTTAAGATTATGGTACATGAACTAAAATGGCCCGATTTGCAAAATTAAGACCACCACTGGTCTGCCTCATGCACGAGGGCTTTAGAAAACAACACAAACCAAAGAGATTCACATTCTATAGCAAGATCTAGATCAAGAAAGTTTGGTGATATACCTCTGAAATGAAGCTTCAAACAGCACGAATTGTCCAAGCTCTTGATCCAATTTTGATCTGGAAGTGTGATGGTGATGCAAGGTTAAGGAATTGAGCTGTAAAGATCAACTAATGATGTTGAAATTCAAGCTTGAAAATGAAATAGAAAACTGAAAAAATTTCTTTAGTGAGGGTTTGGTTTTCAATTCAGCAGCACTTCAGATCTCCACTTGGTTCCCATTTGAATGAGATTGCAATTCTATTTATAGCTGAAATGTGATGCAAGGCAATGCTTGGCTCGTGTGCATGAAACTTGAACACTCCTTTCATGGGCCTGTACAGGCGCATGTGAGGCCCAAGAATGAATGGAAATCCATGCTGAGATCAAATGGAAGTAAATTGGACGTGTAACTGGCCTGGCATTTGCTTGCACATGAAGTTATAATGTGAATTGCAAAAATGAACATAAACAATAAGCTCTTCGAAACTCACTCATGGAAAGTCCAAAAAATTATGTTAGTAATGGTTGGAAAGCTCTTGAAATAAGGAGCAAAAGTCATGTTGGACAAAAATTCATTTGGCAATTGGAAATCTATGAAAACTGGCTGTGAAGGTTTGGGTATAAAACATGTCTAGGTTCCCTTTGGAAGTTTTCACGAAAAACAAGCAACTTCAAGCCCTTATGTTTCAGTATTCAAGCTTCAAATGGAAAAACCTCCAACATCAAAGTTGTAGATATTTTCAAGGTGATCAATTTAGACTTAAATTTTGCATCATTTGGGTTTTTCATGAGAAAGTTATAGGCACTTGAAGTTGGGCATTTTTCAAATTCAATGACTTTGGTCCAAAGTGACCTATAATGTTTTATATTATCACATGTATTTATTTTAGGATTATGAAATTTTGTCCAACATAACATTGGAAGTAAACATCCTAATCTTTATAACGCAATTGTTCTCACCTAAAAATCATAAAACTTAAGGAAGTTAGGTCCTTGGGAAGTTGACCTAAAATTAGGGTTTTAGTCAAAATGACCTATAATGTTTTGAAATGAATTATGCCCTTCAAAGTTTCAAATGGTTTTTTTATGAACATGGAAGTTGTTCATATAGTTCTTAAGAAAATATTTTATCTTCGGGTCATCTTCATTTGACAAACACATCAAAAGTTGTATCTCAGTGATCCTCAGTTTAGTCAGATCACTTGACTGGTGAACTTCTCAAGGTCAAACTTCAAATCTTGATGAATGAATGATTGATGATCTTAAAATAAGCTCATATATTCATAAAATGATGAATTAAAGAACTTACCTTGATTAAATTTGATCATAGGTTGAGGTTGCTTTATGAGCAAGGCACAATCAAAGCACAGTTGAATTAGGGTTTCCTTGGGAAACAATCCTCAAGCCCTTTGGGTTATCTTGATCAAATTGGAAAATTGAGATACTTGGGAGACATATATGATGATTAGGAACTTTGTGGACCATTTTCATGCTTGCTTTCCTCTTCATCTAGCCACTTCATTGAGCTTAGGAGCCTCCTAGGAGCATGGGAGCACATGATCACTTGAGCTTCAAAACAAAAGAGTTAGGCACATATTTTTGTGCTTTTGGTTAGTAAACAAAATAAGAAAAGCAATAATATACAATACAATCATGCTTGGTGGTCTCAAACCAACTCACATAAGTCCCACCCCTAGTGTTAAGTAGCCAAACATGCTATGATCCTTGAGGCAATGCAATGAGCAATGATATGATGCCATGAGGGATCTTAGGGTCAAAATTAGGGTCTTACAATTGGGTTGAGTTTTTATTTGGGGGTTTCATTGATAAAACTGTTAGGGTTTTTCCTCCAAAATTAAGGGTTGATTTGGGGAGGTTTTGCACAAGTCTATGCAACTTAGATTCAGCCGAGTGAAAGCTTTGAAGAATGAGGGTTCTTGCTAAGGAGTAGTGGTATCTGGAGGATCAATTGAAAGACTTGGGGGAAATATTTCACAATTCGGATTTATCCAAGTGAAAGCTTTGAAGAATGGAGGTTTAGTCAAAGCAGTGGCGGTAACCGAAGGGTCAAAATGGAGGTCTTTTGTGAATTGATCTAGCTAAGATCAAGGGAAGAGAAAAAGATAGGATCAACATCAAACATAGGGTTTGGGGGTTTGAATTTCTACTACTTGTCTTCTAAACTGATATTGCATAGGTTAATTACAATATCTCAATTCGATTTTGAATTGAGGGAAGATGTACCCTGTAGCGGTAAATTTTTTGAGATTAAGCATTTGATTAACTAAACTCGCAAAACAAGAGTCTCCACCACGCTTATATTAATTCCAAAGGAAAAGGGAAAAAGTACGAACAAAATCCGAAGAAATTTTAAAACAAAACTAATAAAAAGAGAACAAGGGTCTTGGAGTTAGTTATGCAAGGGGAAGGTATTAGCACCCTAAACATCCATGGTACTCCATGGGAACCTCTTTGAAAATATGCACATTTTGGTTTGCAAAAGGGTATTGTTTTTTAAAATATTGGAGAGATGGGAAAATAAGCATTTTTTATTATGATTTGGTGTTTGCCAAGACCTTTAAAGTCTTATGCCTACGTACCAACAAAGTGCAATGGAGGATCAAAACCTCGTAGTTCATGGTAAAAATAACGAAATGAGTTTGTTTTGATTCATTTTTAAGAGAAATACATTTTGTAATTTTAAGGAGAATACTCAACTAGTCACCCACAAGTATGAGAACTTTGAATCATCATGAGAAAGGCTCCAACTTGGATAAGGATCAACAAGTATGCCACTAGCTCCCACAGATGGAAAACAATCATCATCAATACTATGGAAATAGGAGAATTATAACTCAACTATGGAAACAACTCATGTCTAACGCCTTTGATAAAAGTTTAAAAAGAAGAAGTACACAAGGGTACAAAATAATTTAAATGAGTTAGGTACATTTCTAAGTCTTTTGAAATTAGTCTAAACATGCTTAAGATAGATTAATATTTATTAAGAAAAGGTTTGAAAATCACTTGACAAAAATCAAGGTTTATTGAGAAAGTGGTTCAAATTAAAACAAGAAGGTTTTTAAAAAGAGGGAGGAGATTTTGAAAATTCAAGATGGGGGAAGGAGCAGAAGATATTATCCTAAAGCAGTAAAGTAATAGCTAAAGAAGAAGGATCTAACCAAGAGATATCAAGCTTTATGATATAAGTTAAGATAGAATTCCCTCCTTTGGATTAAGCCTCAAGCAAGCAAAATAAGCATGTAGTAATCCATGTGTCAGATGAAACCAGAGTAATCAGGCAAAGTCTTTATAGAGAAATCCAAAGTCATAGGTATCAGATGAATTATATGGTCTCAAAATCACAAGTCCCAAAGCAAGAGTTAAGATCCTAATTCTAAGTCCATAACTCCACAATGATGCCAAGGATAGTTATCACAAGTCCATGAGTTAGGATTAAAAAACTTCTCTTTCGATTTTTTCTTATTAGTATCTTCTTTATAATGATATCAAATGGAAGGTCCAAATGGACGAAGAACAAAATAACATAACCATAAACAATATGATATGAAATGCTAAACATAAAATATAAGGGAAATGACATACAAAGTAAAGGCATAAAGGTAAATGACTTTGAAGTAAAAGTTAATACAATTAAATTGTTAGTAAATGATGTTAGTAATCAAAGATGAAAAGATGTTTTGGTCATTTTCACAAGCATGAAAATATGAACCTTATACATCATTTATAAGAAGGGCTCCAACTTGGATAAAATCAACAAGTATGCCACTAGCTCTCATAAATGGAAAATGAGCAACATTTTCATACAATACCATGAGAAATAGAAGACTTACAATCTCACTTATAAAAATTCCATTACCTTTGGAACAAATTTAGCTCTATGTTAAGAAATCATAATTGGACTTATGTAGAAGTCGCAACTATCTAAGGCTGGTCAACGATAATGTTTGTATTAATACATGTTAGATAAATGATATGTAAATCATCCTCCTAAAGTTATGCCATACAAGAAAAGAAAATGAAAGGGGATGATCAAGAACAAAGGCTAAGAGGATGGTCCATTACTTCATTCCACATTTAATGACACTTAGGACAACCTTATGCATCAATCCAAAGTACCTCAAATGATTCATGATCACTTAGAAGGTAGATTTTAAATGATGAAAGTTCATCAAGCACCAATCCACACATCATAAACAAGATGGACACAAATCCATCCAATTGATCAAAAGAAAAGAAATGGATGAAGAAGAAGGGGAACATGTCGCAACCTGAAAAATAGGAAATGCGAAAAAAACAACCGGCGAAAAACAAATGACAGAAGAGTCGCCACCGTGCGTTATTTATCCCAAAGGAGGGAAAGGAAATGCTCGAAGTAAACCTGGAAAAAGGAAAGGAAAAGACAAGGTCTCACAACCAAATTGTTAATACCTTAGGATTGGCATTAATTTTAGTAAAACAAATAATGTAATCACCTCTGTTGTTTTAATATGTTGGGTTGGAGAAATTCAACATCTGGATCAACATGTCTTGTACGATGTCACGACATCAGGTCTGTGACATCGCACTTGAGTAGAAAACTGAATTAATTAATTCAGTATATATTCTGGGATCAGCAAGGATATCTGGTGAATATCCTAACTCCCATGTGGAGGTCTTGAAGACTCAATCAGAAGATATATAGGCTCAAAATATGGAGATATATATGGAGAGATTCTAGGATTGAAGACCTTGTTTGTAGCAGAATTTTCCTGCTGAAGTTGTAACAGCAAAGAACAAGTCTGCTGCGACTTCTGAAGGCCCAAATCCAGTTGGGTGATTAGGTTATAAATAGCTGATTGTAATCTAGTCTTTGTAAGCCTCCTAGAATGAAAATTTAGGGGTGTGTGTGAGGTAAACCTCCCAATCTGTGGGAAGGTTACCATGTGTTTCTCAATGTTCAAAGTTGAGAGTATTTGTAACTCAAAGCCTGTAGGCAAGAGTGATTTTGTTCTTGAATGAAGCTGTGAAGCAAGTTCAAGGTGTGTTAACATTACATTGTATTTGTAGTGATAGGAATGGAAACTGGAGGTTTCTATCTAGGAGTTCCTAGGTATAGATTGCATTGGGTAGGGATTAAGTGAAGAGTTGTAAACGGGTGAGTTTAACTCTGAATTAATACTGCTAATAGTGGATCTTCTTCCTGGCTTGGTAGCCCCCAGATGTAGGTCATGTTGGACTGAACTGGGTTAACAATTTCCTGTGTTTGTTTTCCTTCTGCATGTGTTTTTGTTACTGTCATAACTCAGCTGGTATTCCACTCAGCTTATCAAGATGATAACAGACCTGGTATATAGCCTTCTGTTTGAATGTCAATCAAAATGTTGTAACATTCATCAGTGACAGTGTATACTGAACAATAAGCAGGTTAGGTTCAGTTCAACATTTATTTAAGTCTGTTCTCTTCCAGGATAACAGACCTGGCCGAAGGATCAGTGTGAAACTGTTAAACTGGATGTGTTGACAGTTGATACTGAAGGCTGATACTGAAGTAGAGACTAGTTGGTCTTTTACAGTACTGCAAATTGAGCACAGCATGGTTCCAGGAACATAACTAAATCAACATATGTTATGACTGTCGAACTGAATGTTGTGACATTCATTCTCAACAGCATGTGCTAAAATGTAGGATGATTGGTTTTTCTGTTTAGGTATTTTTCTCAGGCTATTCTTCAGGGATTCAACAGCTGAGCTAAAATCCAGGAAACCAACTACTAACCAACAATTAATGAACCTAACAAATAGCCTAGTTGTTAGCAATCTAATAAGTGGAAATTAGATTAACGTGTTCAACCTTTAATTCAGGAAATACAAGTAAAAGACAAACACACATGAACAAGGTAACAGATGATGTCCAAAATCAACAGTAAGACATCATGCTGATAACTGTGGAAGAAAACAACAGAAGTGAGTGCTAGGACTGATCTCTGTTGAGTCTTTCTCCCTGATGCACAGAACCAGGTGTTCATCCATTCTAGGGTGACATAGAAAGAGATGTCGTGACATCTGTGAACGTGTGCATATTAGTACAGTGGTTAATAACTATCTTGCTGTATTATTTACAATGTTAGATCAGATGTCATAACTTGGAGTAGAACATCTGAATTCTGACTACACTAGAATTTCACAAATCTTGGGTTCGAGAGTCGATTATGCGAAGGGAAGGTATTAGCACCCCTACGCATCCGTAGTACTCTACGGGATCCACTTTTGTTGTTCTTGTCTAAAGGGTGTGGGTTTATCTAATGTACTATTTACTAAAAAAAGGGTTTGAAGAAAATGACTTGCACGGATGTCGCATCCACTGCATACGTATCTCCTATAAATATGAGAATCAGAGTCATCGTAGCTCGGCTACCTATGGGTTAGGGGGATGTGTGCTCGGTAAGACATCGCGTCTTATGCCTACGTATCTCATCTGGAATGAGAATCAGAGCAAAACGTAGTTCGGCTAACTACGGGTTAAGTTTTGGGATGAACGACGTTACTACGCAATCTACCGGATGCTCGACCTTTGGAGACTTACTCGCCTGTAGTAGAAGGAGTAAACGTGTTCTTAGGAGAAGAAAAATCAATGAGTTTGTTTGTGTTTTAGGAACGCTCATGCAAAAGGGGTAATGAGGATAAGACCTCATAGCTCTTAACCCTGGATAAGGTGAGCTCATGACAAGGCGTGGGGGTTCAGAAAGATGGAACCCACTCCACTGACCGATCGGACAAAAGATCTTGGGCTTTTGTTCTGAAGCATCGACACGTAGTGTGATCTTAAAGAACGGCGCACTGAATAACGGGGGATTGACTACTAATCCCTTTTATCCGTCAATTGCCTCTTCATGGAGGTCTTTAGGCACAAAAATAAACACACAAAACATTGCCTCCTATCGAGGTCTTCCAACTAAGAAAACGGTAAAATGCGGGAAAAATAAAGGATCAAAAAGGTCTACCGTAGGATAAAGATCCGAAGTAACAACAACTAAAGAAATAAGAAACCCGGAGATCTCTCAAGCTGGCACCATCAAAGAAAACAAGTCAATACAGGTAATCGGAATAAATCTCCAAATGGTATCCCACAAATAAAGTGGAATACCAAGCAAGCTATCCTTTCAGGGTTCATGTGAGCCCTCACAAAAAAAACTCAACAAACAGGTTAGAGAAACAAGATGGAGTGCAATCAAGAATTGTACCAAACAGAGAATCACATGAATCATGCCATTAAAGTTCACAAAAAGCTCACAAAAAGCAACCAAGGGTAGGAGGCCTAAACCTCTTGCCAAACACATGCATCAAAAGGGTATCAAAATTCAAAGTCAGGGGGCAAGGATCCACACATCAAGGCATGACATACATACTAAAACATGTGCCCACATGCAAAACCTAACGATAATACCTCATACATTCAGAGCATTCAAATTGAAAGCATAGAGTAATGGAGATAGGGCAAACCTGATTGGAGAGATCGAATGAAATTGAATTGCCCGGTTTAGTTTGCAAAGCAATCTGAGGGTTTATATGAGATGGGATTGGCTCTTTGCAGATGAGTTCCTTTCAGTCTCTGGAGGCTGCTCTGAACTCTGTTAGCTCTTCTCTCACTATCTTTTTTCAGCCCGGGTAATAGGAATAAAATGCCCTTTTGTTTCACTGAAACTCTGAATTTATAACCTGATTTTTGTGGACCTGTGGGCTCAGATGAGAGAGGCCTAAGTCCAAAAATTTTCTGTTATATTTAATTTTTTTTTCATTTTTTTTCATTTTTTTTTGTTTTTGTTTTGTTTTTTTTAAAACGCGTGCGCTTCGCATAGCGAAGGATTTGCTCGCCTAGCGAGCATGACAATTCCTTTCGCTAAGCGAACCACGCTGCTTGCCTAGCGAGCATGACAGCTCGGGGACAAATTTTGCTTCTTCAAGATTAGCGCTTTGAGTGATGAATAGACCCCATTTGAACCTGTTGGAAGTAGCTTAAGTCTTTCCCTTGTGTTGACTGATCACCCGGATAGAACCCACAAAGAGTCTTGAATGATGTTCAAGCTTCTTGGATCTGATTCTGATTGACATGATGAAATGCAATGTATCTAATTCTGATTGATAATGATGAAATGCAATGTGAAATGTCAAATGACCTAAAAATGAATGCATGAATGAGGAGGCCAAATTTTGGGGTGTTACAGCTGCCCCTATTCAGTCATCAGCTAACCCGAGCAGGATGAAAGCGAACAACTTATCAGACAAACAGGGTGAGCTGTGATTGAATACCAAAGACAGCCCGAAAATTTGCGCTCTGAGAACACCACAAAAATGCTGAAATACACCGTGCTATTTATTTCTCTTCCGATCCTCTGGCTAAATCTGAATCCGTCTTCTGATTTAACCTGGAGTTTCGATCCTCTGGCTGAATCTATACTCAATTTAGTCCTCTGGTTGGATATTAATTTTGATCCTCGGGCTGGATACGATTTTGATCCTCGGCTAGTTCTACTTCGATCTTCTGGCTAGATTTTCTTGTTTCGATTCTCTGGCTGAATCGATTCTCTTTGATTCTCTGGCTGAATCTGACTTCGATCTTCTGGCTAGATCTTCTTCGATCTTCTGGCTAGATCTACTTCGATCTTCTGGCTATATCTTCTTTGATCTTCTGACTAGATCTTCTTTCTTTGATTCTCTGGCTGAATCTATTCTCGGTCTTCGGGCTAGACCTGACTTCGATCTTCTGGCTAGATCTACTTGTTTCGATTCTCTGGCTGAATCGATTCTCTTTGATTCTCTGGCTGAATCTGACTTCGATCTTCTTGCTAGATCTGGATTATTTCGTTGATAAATTCCCATCATTAGGATCTCGCACCTGAGGCATGCGCTGGTTGACCCTCTTTCGAAATCTACACCCAATCTTCGTGTTAGATATGCAGCTCGAGAATGTTTCACTTTTTGGGCTTCGTACATATTCTTCAGGCTAGAACATGTTGTAACGACCCTTCAATTAGACTTTTGTTAATTACGATCCGCGGGCTGGATCCCCTTGTAGGTTGATTTTCTGTTGAGCTGGCTTGCTGGGGAAGTAACGCTTGTAGGCGACTCTCTGGCTGAATCTTCAAGTTGAACCTTAGGCTGGCTCTTTGAAAAACGATTCTCAGGATGAATCTTTGAACTGACCCTCATGCTGGATCACACACACTCGATCCTCTGGCTGAATCTCATGACTTTGGTTGTAAAGTAACTCTTCAGTCTGCTTTGAAGAACCTGTTTATCAGCTTATGCGTATGCTTGATATGATATGCATGCAAATGCCAATGTTATGCATGGTGCAAAAAGAAATCTGTTTGGGGAAGAAAATTCTGGTAGGGAATGGATCGCTGCATCAATCCTTGAATGCTCTGTGGGGAATGATCCGTCTGCCAGGACCGGGGAACCACCGAAAATAAATCGGCTCTCCCTTTTTTGAAAAGTTGACCTTGCTGGGGGAGTATCAACTATTGGGAACTTTGTTTGGCAAGGCTCTGTGAGGGGAGTCTGTGGGGAAAGCACTTCCTGGGGAAATGTCGTAGGAATCGACCTTTGCTGGGGGATGTGAACTTGCTAATCGTCCTCAGGCTGAGGATCAAAACAAATCTGTTAAAAATAATCTGCTGGGGAATGGGATGAGCACTGGGAACACCACCCTCTTGTCTGTTGGGGATGCAACTATTCCGCTGTTGCTGAGGATACAAGGTGCAACTTTACTGGGGGACATGCTCTGCTGAGGAGAGACTTTGTCAACCGCTTGGGGATGAGGATTCATGACTTGGCATCCGGTTCCTATGACCTACAATCACACACGTATGTCCCGGGGGAATTACTCGGTCTGAATTCACCGTCCGGGATTAAGCACATTCAAAGCAATTTTAAATGTTTTCTTGTGCAAATCATCTACAAAAGCCACCATTATATTCAGATGCAATATGTTTCATCAAAGATTCAGACATCTTTTGCAAACACACTGATAAATGAAAAATAAAGAGGCTTTTTAACTGAACTATTCGACTTTCATTGGTTGAAAAATTTGTGCCAGGAATAGGCGAGTACATCAGGAAGCTGATCCCTGAAATGAGGTGATCGCCATAAATTGAACAAAAGAAACTATCCTAATGGCAATGTGGATACGGGTCCCACTGAGTTTCGACTCTATTATGGCTCGTATGACCTCAAGACGCTCTACTCATCTTGCTTTCTGAAGTGGATGATTAGTTGATCTTTAACCTTCGGAGATTGCCGGCTTGAATGAAACGGTGATATAACACAGATGAATTTAGATCGCAGTCATTCGCTTATTCCCTCTTTTGCGTGGACCGCCCTTTTGGGTTTTCAATCCACCGGGATACCCTTTTTTGCCTGAGCCGCCCTCTCGGGTTTTCGACTCACCGGGTGTACATGTTTTTTATTTTTTATATCCCTAATTTTTGCTCGAACCTCTCCTTTTTTTTTGGTTCGTCGGGATGCCCTTTTTTGCCTGGACTCTTTTTCTTTTGTCCAGCGGGTCAATTATGCGAAGTATTTTTTAACTGCATCTGAGTTGACAGGGGATGGGAAGTCTTCGCCATCCATGGTTGTTAGCATTAAAGCTCCGCCAGAGAAAACCCTTTTAACCACGTATGAACCCTCATAGTTCGGTGTCCATTTGCCCCTGCGATCTGTGTTGGGAGGAAGAATTCTTTTGAGTACCAATTCGCTGACTTGATACTCCCGAGGGCGTACTTTCTGATCAAACGCTCTCTTCATTCGTCTCTGATATAGTTGGCCATGGCATATAGCTGATAGTCTCTTTTCCTCAACTAGGATCAGCTGATTGTATCGGCTTCATTGTTGGTGCAGGGAAAAGTTATTCTGGCACAAAATGGCATATGAACCCCCTCTGGCGTGATCAACACTGCACCAACTCCGCGACCATTGACGTTGAACGCCCCATCAAACATCATAATCCATTTGGATTCAGGGTCAGGCCCCTCCTCCGGGAGTGATTCCTTGCAATCTTTTGATTTGAGAAACATGATGTCCTCATCAGGAAAGTCGAACCTCATAGGTTGGTAATCATCAATCGGTTGCTCTGCAAGATAGTCTGACAAGACACTTCCTTTGATGGCTTTTTGTGAAGTGTATTGGATGTCATACTCTGTTAGTATCATTTTCCACCTAGAAACTCTTCCGGTAAGCGCTGGCGTTTCAAAAATATACTTGACGGGATCCATCTTTGATATCAATAGAGTCGTGTGAGTCAACATATACTGTCTTAGTCGGCGAGCAGCCCATGCCAAAGTGCAGCAAGTTTTCTCGAGCAGTGAGTATCTTTGTTCACAGTCGGTAAACTTTTTGCTAAGATAGTATATTGCATGCTCTTTTCGACCTGACTCGTCATGCTGACCGAGCACACAACCCATTGACCCTTCTAACACCGTCAAGTACATGATCAACGGTCTTCGATTTTCATTGCCATGTCGGGATGAGTTCGGCGTAACTTCTGCTTCACCGGCGTCATATCTTCATTCAACGGTAACCTGTGCACCATGATGTCTGTATCCAAACCTGGCATATCTTGATAGGACCAAGCAAAGATGTCGACGTACTCACGAAGAAAACTGATCAACTGTTCTTTCACCTCGGCCTGTAGACTGGCCCCGATCTTGATCTCTTTCTTGTCGTCTTCGGTACCAATGTTGACGGTCTCAATCACCTCCTGATAAGGTGTAACAGTTCGGTCCTCCTGTTTCAACAACCTGGCTAACTCTTCAGGCAATTCACAACCTTCCTCAACCCCTTCTTCGGCTTGATAGATAGGATTGTCAAAGTCATACTTGGCCATAGCAGTGTCGTTAGCAGTGAGATCCGGGTGATCATCTCTGCATGATGGAGGATCATGCTTTACCTTAGAACGAGAGATTTTTGGAAGGAAGAACGAAAGATAAACATTGCCATTTTTTGTAAAAGTAAAATAATTGAAAGAAAGAGAACACAAAATTGTTTGCAAAAGTTGTCCTTTATTGATGATGAAAATAATTGCGAAATGTAACTAAATGGATGGCCCTACAGATGAGTCATTACACCTTGGGCAAAGTGTAAGACTTTATTATGCATGTAATATAAGGAAAACAATAAAAATTACTCCTTCAGTAGAGTAACCCGGACGACTTTTTCAGACGACCAATTGTTGATCTTTTCTCCCGGGACACACAGGCGAATCCAACTATCTAAGTCACAGTCGCTGTCAGCCTTGTCTTCATCTGCAGCATTGACGATGTGGGGAGAAACCAAACCCCCGCTGGAGAAAGTACCGGCTTCGTTCTTCTGAGACCCCAGAGTAAACCCCAATCCAAACTTGTCTTCTTTGATGACTGGCTCCACAAATTTTCCCCAGCCTTGGGCATTACCAGCTTTAACCACTTCAACAGGTTGCTTGTATGAAGAGATAGAAGTCCCGACCTTCTCAGACTTAGGTGAAAAGACAGCTTTGGGCGCGACCTCACTGATGTTTATGGCTTCGAAGCCCTGACACAGCATCTCATGCATCTCGCCATCCATCTCCACATACTTAAATGTAGACAGGTGGATAACAAAAATATCCTCTTCACCACAGACAGTGACGACCTGACCTTCTAGTTCATATTTGAGCTTCTGGTGGAGAGTAGAAGTAACAGCACCGGCGGCATGAATCCAGGGCCGACCTAGCAGACAACTATAGGCAGGCTGGATATCCATCACACAAAAGGTGCTCTTGAACACCTACGGTCCAATCTTAACTGGCAACTCAATTTCGCCAAAGACAGATCTCTTAGAGCCATCAAAAGCCCTCACAACTAAATTACTTGGCCTTAGTATGATGTCATCGCAATCCAACTTCATTAAAGCTTTCTTTGGAAGAACATTCAGAGAAGAGCCTGTATCAACCAAAACATGGGAAAACACTGCCCCTTTGCATTCCATTGTGATATGCAAAGCTTTGTTGTGACTCCTGCCCTCCGATGTCAGGTCGTAGTCGGTGAAACCTGGCCCATGGCTAGCGTTTACATTTGAAACTACCGACTCCAGCTGGTTAACAGTTATCTCTGGTGGAACATAGGCCATATTCAGTACTTTCAACAAGGCTGCTCTGTGCGCCTCAGAGCACATCAATAATGAGAGAATGGAGATCTTTGAGGGTGTCTGATTTAGCTGGTCGACTACCTTGTAGTCATTTTTCTTGATAATCCTCATAAACTCATCCACTTCCTTCTCGAATGCGGTCTTAGGAGGAGCTTCCTCAGTAGTAACCTCTTCGGTAGCTACCTGTTTTCCTTTAGCCTTGGCAGCTGCCTCAGCTTCAATATTCGTACGCAATGTTGATGGTGCAAATAGGCGTCCACTGCGGGTGAAGCCACCAACTCCTCCAACATTGTCTACAGCGGAGCTACCAATGTCAAAGTCTTCTTCATTAACTTTCTGCCCCTGGAAATAGATATCAGCCCTATAGTGCCACGGGATAACACTGTCTTTCTCATACGGAACAGGTCCTGGTACCGTGATGGTGACCGGACTAACCAAAACCGGTTGGGGGCTGTCAAAGTGAAATGTAATTGGTGCTGGACTTTCGATGTTCACCGTCGCTGGTTCTGTACTTTCTGGGAAATATATTGTTGTCGGAACGGGTCTCTCGGGAACATATATTTCTTCAGGAGTGAAATAAGTCGTCACTGTCGACACATCATTCTTCACTGGACGGGTCTGATCGAACTGAAGACAACCTTCATCTATCAGTTGCTGAATACCCCTTCTCAAACTGTCACATCCGTTCTCGGCAGCTTGACAATTTCTGCACTCTTCCCCACAGCCCGGGAAAATCTGTCCTTTCAAAAGTCGGTCTTTGACTACCGATAGAGAAGTCTTCACTTTAGTCACATCAGAAACCAAATTCAAAATTTCCCCGCTATCAACAGTATTAATCCTCTGCCCGCCGTGGGCTGGCATCGGGTTTTGGATAACATTAGGCACTGGAGAAAAATTGATAGCCTTGGCGTCACTCAAATCTTGTACCTTTAGCTGGAGAGCCTTGCAATTATCTGTAGTATGGCCAGGTGCGTTGGAGTGAAAAGCACATCTGGCGTTGACATCATAACCTCTAGGCAAATTATTGGGATCGATTGGTGGGGCCAGAGTCCTTAACGTAACCAGATTCAGGTCAATCAGCCTAGGAAGTAATATAGAATAAGGCATTGGGATTGGCTCAATGACCCGGTCCGTCTGCCTTGGACGTTGTTGATAGTGTCTCTGCTGACCCGGATTACCTCCTTGTTGTTGGTTGTTGTACCTGGGTTGCTGTTGAGGATGATACTGCGGTTGCTGTTGCGGTTGAGGAACAAGTGTAGGAATAGTGACTGCGGCTACTTGATCTTGATAATAATTAGGGCGTCCTCTGCCCCTGCCTCTGCCGGCATACACAGCGCTTGTCTCGCCTTCTCTTCTTCGCTGATCGTTACCAGCAAACGGTTTCTTGGGAGCACTATTGTCTTGAATTCGGCCCATCTTCAACAGACTCTCGATTCTTTCTCCAGTAACTACTATCTCTGCAAAGCTGATTGACGGGCAAGCAGCCAATCTCTCAATATAATTGCCTTGAAGAATGTTCATGAACATGTCCGCCATCTCCCTTTCAGACATAGGGGGTTGGACGGACGCATCAATTTGTCTCCAACGCTGAGCATATTCTCTAAAGGTCTCCTTGGCATTCTGAGACATTCCTTGCAATAAGGTCCGATTTGGAGCCATGTCCAAGTTGTATTGATATTGCTTGACAAAAGCCTCTTCCAAGTCTTTCCAGCTCTTGATGGTAGTACAGGACAAATGAGAATACCATTCACGAGAAGCTCCAGTTAGACTGTCTTCAAAATAGTACATCCACAACTTTTCATCTTCCGTGTGAGCTCCCAACCTTCCCAAATAAGATTGGAGATGAGTGCGTGGGCAAGAAGCCCCGTTATATTTCTCAAAATTAGGGGGTTTGAACTTGTGAGGAATCCTTACTCCCTGAACCAGACCAAGATTTGTGACATCAAAACCTAAGGAATTTTGATACTCCAAAGATTTGAGCTTCTCAGCAAGCTCATCCATACGGCAAGTGGTCTCGTGAGCTTCGTCGTGCACATGGAATTGATCATACTAATAATCTTCAGTAACGGGGCGTCCGTTAATCCGAATTCCTTGATTCACATCGTACCTTCCGCCAATGCCATTTCCAACATTCCCCGTGTTGCCAACATTACCCGGATTTCCATCAGCATTCGTGTTACCCGCATTACCAGTGTTCACAAGGTTATCAGCGTTCCCAGGGTTACCAGGGTTTCCCTCAGCATTTGGTATCTCTACCTCTGGATTGGGCCTCGGTTGCTCAACCAACTCCCTGAGCTTTTCCTGGCCTTCTGCCATACCAGTCATCAATGTCATGAACTGATCCATCCTTTCACGCATATCAGCCAGCTCTTTCTGTACCTGGTCCATCGCTAGTTGCGGACGATTTTCCTTTGTCGGGTACCTGTGGACTCGCTTGGGACCAATAATGCCTGAAACAGGGAACAAACTTTAGACTCTGCGGTGACACCTGCAAAACAAACAAGGGTTAATATGCATGGTATGCGATGCACTGCTTATTCAATTTTAAGGCACCCCCCTTTTGTAAGGGAATACCCTGCAAATGAATAAGCATGAGATGTTGGATGCAAATATGCAGATGATGTTATGCAATGCAATGGCATGTCAATCAGGATCGCCGTATCTGCTTGAACATCTGTTGGGTTGCACTATCTGAAGAGAAAACCACTGAGGAATATAAAAGATCAAAACTCTGCTCCAGAAAACCGGGTTGGTTGGAGGTTAAGGTTTCCTGAATTTAGCCCGCCCCTCACTGGTTGGTTCTAAGAACAGAAGTTTGTCAGCTTTGGCCCTTCGGTCGAGAATAATACGTTTACCACTGAAGGTTTGGTATTATTAGTGGATAAAAGACCTCCACTGACTCCCCTCAACAGGACTTCCTAATAGCAAGTTCCCAGTCTCGGGGTCCTCGGATTGATCAGCGAGAATGCGCCCACCAGAGCTAACATAATCACGTCTCGGAGGAGAGGCCTCGACTGAGTTCTCGGGAAATGGTCACCAGAGTCGACGATTTCTAGAGGAACATCATTTCGTTACGGAACACCCGTAGGACAGAACATATCCAAAAGAAACCTCGTCTGGGTGTGGGTTTTCATGAACGACTTAACGTAGCAACATGCCACGCAATCCTCATGACTATCCACTCTAAAACCTGTGTGTACACTCAAGCCTGGGTAATGGGCTTATCTCTCATAGAACATCCCATCCCAAAAACAGAACCAGCAGATATAGCAATCATATGTACACAATGCAATAAGATAAAGCAGGTAAATAAATAATTGTACAAAAGCATGAAAACCCAATAAACAAATAACCTACAAAAGCTAGGAGGGACTCGCTTAGGGAAACCGGGTCCCCAACAGAGTCGCCAGCTGTCGCAACCTGCGAAAATATGAAATGCGAAAAAAACAACCGATGAGAAAGAAATGACAGAAGAGTCGCCACCGTGCATTATTTATCCCAAAGGAGGGAAAGGAAACGCTCGAAGTAAACCTGGAAAAAGGAAAGGAAAAGACAAGGTCTCGCAACCAAATCTTGGGTTCGGGAGTCGATTATGCGAAGGGAAGGTATTAGCACCCCTACGCATCCGTAGTACTCTACGGGATCCACTTTTGTTGTTCTTTTCTAAAGGGTGTGGGTTTATCTAATGTACTATTTACTAAAAAAAGGGTTTAAAGAAAATGACTCGCACGGATGTCGCATCCACTGCATACGTATCTCGTATGAATATGAGAATCAGAGACTTCGTAGCTCGGCTACCTATGGGTTAGGGGGATGTGTGCTCGGTAAGACATCGCGTCTTATGCCTACGTATCTCATCTGGAATGAGAATCAGAGCAAAACGTAGTTCGGCTAACTACGGGTTAAGTTTTGGGATGAACGACGTTACTACGCAATCTACCGGATGCTCGACCTTTGGAGACTTACTCGCCTGTAGTAGAAGGAGTAAACGTGTTCTTAGGAGAAGAAAAATCAATGAGTTTGTTTGTGTTTTAGGAACGCTCATGCAAAAGGGGTAATGAGGATAAGACCTCATAGCTCTTAACCCTGGACAAGGTGAGCTCATGACAAGGTGTGAGGGTTCAGAAAGATGGAACCCTCTCCACTGACCGACCGAACAAAAGATCTTGGGCTTTTGTTCTGAAGCATCGACACGTAGTGTGATCTTAAAGAACGACGCACTGAATAACGGGGGATTGACTACTAATCCCTTTTATCCGTCAATTGCCTCTTCATGGAGGTCTTTAGGCACAAAAATAAACACACAAAAACATTGCCTCCTATCGAGGTCTTCCAGCTAAGAAAACGGTAAAATGCGGGAAAAATAAAGGATCAAAAAGGTCTACCGTACGGATAAAGATCCGAAGTAACAGCAACTAAAGAAATAAGAAACCCGGAGATCTCTCAAGCTGGCACCATCAAAGAAAGCAAGTCAATACAGGTAATCGGAATAAATCTCCAAATGGTATCCCACAAATAAAGTGGAATACCAAGCAAGCTATCCTTTCAGGGTTCATGTGAGCCGTCACAAAAAAAACTCAAAAAATAGGTTAGAGAAACAAGATGGAGTGCAATCAAGAATTGCACCAAACAGAGAATCACATGAATCATGCCATTAAAGTTCACAAAAAGCTCACAAAAAGCAACCAAAGGTAGGAGGCCTAAACCTCTTGCCAAACACATGCATCAAAAGGGTATCAAAATTCAAAGTCAGGGGGCAAGGATCCATACATCAAGGCATGACATACATACTAAAACATGTGCCCACATGCAAAACCTAACGATAATACCTCATACATTCAGAGCATTTAAATTGAAAGCATAGAGTAATGGAGATAGGGCAAACCTGATTGGAGAGATCGAATGACATTGAATTGCCCGGTTCAGTTTGCAAAGCAATCTGAGGGTTTATATGAGACGGGATTGGCTCTTTGCAGATGAGTTCCTTTCAGTCTTTGGAGGCTGCTCTAAACTCTGTTAGCTCTTCTCTCACTATCTTTTTCCAGCCAGGGTAATAGGAATAGAATGCCCTTTTGTTTCACTGAAACTCTGAATTTATAACCTGATTTTTGTGGACCTGTGGGCTCAGATGAGAGTGGCCCAAGTCCAAAAATTTTCTGTTATATTTTATTTATTTATTTTTTTCGTTTTCTTTTCGTTTTTTTCGTTTTTTTTTTCGTTTTTTTTCATTTTTTTAAAACGCGTGCGCTTCGCCTAGCGAAGGATTTGCTCGCCTAGCGAGCATGACAGTTCCTTTCGCTAAGCGAACCACGCTGCTCGCCTAGCGAACATGACAGCTCGGGGACAAATTTTGCTTCTTCAAGATTAGCGCTTTGAGTGATGAATAGACCCCATTTGAACCTGTTGGAAGTAGCTCAAGTCTTTCCCTTGTGTTGACTGATCACCCAGATAGAACCCACAAAGAGTCTTGAATGATGTTCAAGCTTCTTGAATCTGATTCTGATTGACATGATGAAATGCAATGTATCTAATTCTGGTTGATAATGATGAAATGCAATGTGAAATGTTAAATGACCTAAAAATGAATGCATGAATGAGGAGGGAAAATTTTGGGGTGTTACAAAACAATAGAGGTCACACCTAAATTGAATCACAAATTTGATCAAGTCATCATCAAAATCAATCATCCATTTTGGTGAATTAGGATTTTCACGTTATGAACACCCAAGATTCATTGAGTTTGATGAGACTTGAAGTCAAAATCATCATGATCCAAGGCCAACAAAAGTCCACAAGGTCAAACAAATTAAAAATGCAATTAATATGAAATAAAAATGCATAAAAGATATTTTTAAATTATTTTTAAAATGAAAATAAAATAGAAAATCCACAAAGTCCTCCAAAACACCAAATAAATGGCTAAGAAAATTATGGAAGGTTGGAAATAAAATGAGAAACATAAAATAAATTTTTTCAGAATTAAAAAATGCATAAAAGTATTTTTAAACCAATTAAAACAAAGGAGAAAAGAGAAAATTCATAGAAAATAGAAAATCAATGAAATAAAATATGGACAAATAAAAATCAGGTGAAGAAAAATGAAAGAGAATTTTAGAAATTATTTTGGGATTTTTTGGATAAAAAATGAAATTACTATGATTTTTTTAAAGAAAAAGAATTTTAAAATAATAAAAGAAAAACAATTAAAATCAGAAAAAACCAGGAGCGTTAGATCACGCCTCATTAATTGATGTGGCATATCCAACACTCCAAATGCTGAAAGACACGATGGAACACGCTGCAAGCCTAACATAGGATATAGTTTGAATTTAACCAATCAAAATATTTCAAAATACCAACGTGTCTGGTCCAAACTCAGACCACCTGAGAAATACTCCGGTCATATTCTCCAGTGAGCTCTCACCAGAGTTTCATCGTTTGGTAACTTCAAGACACGAGACAACCACCATTGTGATCCTCTTCTCATCCCAAATTCAACCATATGCTTCAAATTCATTTATGTGAACTGAGCAAAGAGAATTTCAAAGAAGTTTCAAAAACAAGCAAGCCACAAAAAACAAAATTAAATGACGAACATAATCAATCAACACCAAATAAGTTAAGGGAAAGCATCAGAGAGTGAAAGACTACATTTTAGTAACTTGTTTGAGTTCAAATGATGCTCAGAACTACCTTGTCCAGATGGTGACCAGAAGTTGATGAAGCTCAATCTGGTTAGAACACTTCAGAAGGTCTCAGAGCTTGGGAATTGTTGTAATAGCTTCATAGGATGTCGATTGAGCTAATTGAATCTAGAAAATGGGTTGCAATAGGATGAAACTCAAAACACGATAGTTGAATTTTCTGGAAAAACTTCAAGTTGTAGCAGGGGTTTCTTGGCTCTCAAAAGCTTGCAAATGAAGGAAACAGGTTCCTCTATTTATAGGCAATGTAATTGGATCCAAGTGTGTGAAAAGTGTGACTTGAAACTCCTCAAAACTCAGGCAAATGTTGCATTTTAAGTGTCAATTAACTTCTGGAGGTTTGATTAAACATGTTTAGGACCAAAACACTTGCTAATTTGGCTTGGAATTGAGATTATTCATGATTAAATTTCGGGCAATGGTGTTTCTTCAGTTTCAAGTCACCATGTTCAACTCAATGGGGCATCCAACTCAAGAGGCTTTATGATCCCATTCTTTTTTCAATGTGTTAAAATCATGGCCAATATTACAATAGCCAAGAAAGGTTGAATTTGTATGTTTGAGCATAAAGTTATGGTGTGTTGAAGTTGACATAAAATACTGGTTCCATAACTTAGAAATTTTTGAATGCTTCATGGCTGAAAATGACCTTTAATGTCCCAATGAATCCCATGGCCTTCCAAGCATAATTTGGCCTTGGTCCTTAAAGAAAAATTCTAGTGTATTACCAATGGCATTATGAAAAAAGAATCAGCTCCATATGTTGAAAATTGAAGAAGTTATGATCTTTGAAAGTTGGCAAAAAGTCACTTGAAAATAGGTTAAATTTAACTAAGTCCACAAATGACCTATAATGTATCCAAACTTTTGATGATCCTCCAAGCATAATTGCCTCTTGTCATGCAAATAGAAGTTGTATAGAATGTTGAGAAGAGTCATATGAAAAAAGGGTCACTAAAAAATGTTGAGAATTGAAGGAGTTATGATCCTTGGAACTTTGACTTCAAAATATTGACTTTTAGGTCAAACCCTTTGGAACAAGCTTATGCACTTGGACTTTTCTTGCATTTCGAAGCACATGGGTGACCACATGAGCTCAAGATAAGGTGTCCTTGATTGCCTCTTTATTAGATTTCTCAAAGCTTGAAGTTGCTTGTTGAAGAAGGCATGGAAATAAACACACGAACCTTTGACTTTTCTCGAGAAGTAGGCCACCAACCTTTGAGATGCTTTTTATTTGAGGAGCCCTAACTTACACTATAAACTTAAGATAAATAAGACATATTTTTGGTATTTTGATTAGTGATTTTAGATAAGCAATGATTCAAATAAATACAAAGGTAAACAAAGAGGTGCTTGGTGATCCTTGCAAGAAGCAAACCCAAAGATGAATAAAGAGGGGGGGGGGGGGGGGGGGGGGAGGACCAAGATATGACCTTGCTTGTATGCAAAAGATGCAAATGAGATCTGGGATCTTAGGATTAAAAATTAGTGTATGACAAATGCCCCTATTTAAGATTCTTCAAATTGTCAATATGAAGGTTGAAATCTTCGTCTCAACAAGATTGGAGAGACTTAAATATTAAAGTCCCAATTTTTGGACCTAAGATACCACAAGATGTTTATGATATGATATGAATGCAATCAAGAATCTCTGTGGGGAATATAGCGCCATGAGAGACAAAGAAATTCTAGAGGAGACTGAAATTCTGCAGGGGAAAGACATATTCCAAAGGGATACCCAGATGGGGACAAACAAAATTCCGCAGGGGGAAAGGAAAAGCTCAAAAATAACCGATGCATGGTCAGAAAATGAGTGAAAGACTCAAAGGGGAAGACCTAACAAATTAAGACTTTGCTGGGGAAAAGCAGTCATCAACAAGTAAAAACCCTGACTCCAATAAGAGAGGGATATTACCTTCCATCATCCCAGTGATAGCTTAACAAAGGTAATAAGGTCAAACAGAATAAGTACCATCTACCATCCAAGTGATAGCTTAACAAAGGTAACCAATCAAGGGGGTAAAAGGAACTATTACCTACTATTAGTCGAGTGATAGTTTAACAAAGGTAATAAGCCAAAGGGAATGATTACCAACTACCAGCAAGGTGATAGCTTAACAAAGGTAACCAATCAGAGGTAAAAGGAATATTACCTACTATCAGTCAAGTGATAGCATAACAAATGTAATAAGCTCAAAGGGAAGGATTACCAATTACTAGCAAGGTGATAACTTAACAAAGGTAACCAATCAGATGTAAAAGGAATATTACCTACTATCAGTCGAGTGATAACTTAACAAAGGTAATAAGATCAAAGGGAATGATTACCAACCACCAGCAAGGTGATGGCTTAACAAAGGTAACCAATCAAAGGGAGACCAAAGTTCAGACCAGGAATGAACTGGAGAGAAGCGGTCAAAGAGGACTCAATCCAATGAGTGCATGAACTCAATTGGAGATTGATCCCATCCAGATGATGAACTGGTGGGAAAATTGAAGCAAAATTTTCCATGAGGATCATATTGAGTGAGGAATTAGAAAGGATAATCTCTCTCTGCTTAAGGTTGACACTCTACTGGAGAGAGGACGCATACACTCTGTGGGGAGAAACGTTCCAAAGACCGGTGAGGAATTATTGCAAAAATGCGCAAATAAACATGATGATGGTATACATATGTGTACAATTATGTTGACAAATCAAACACCAAGGCGTGAGACTGATAACATAGTATAAACAGATACTCGGCTAATCTCAACAAGATGGAGACACTGACAAAGATTCATTAGGGATTCTACCACTCTTGTAATCTGATGTTGGGGAGACTATTATTCAAAAGATGATCCGGCCTGAGGGAGTTATTGAATTCCTTTCTTCAAGATCTTACTATCCTTGGGATTATCATTAACATTCCTCTTTTGTATTCATAAGTCAAGGAGAATTCATATCTTTTTTGTAAATTTTCAAAAACATGATTGTTTAAATATGTATCTGTTTTAAAAATGATTATCAGAAATAATGAAATTTCATAACCTGAAACAAAATAAGAATGACAAACAAGTGGGAAAAAGGCTCAAATTTTATTGATAGAATGGTAGTCCGCAAATGGCATGACTCCATGGATCATTACAAAGTTGGAAAATGGTAAATATATGGAAGGGGTATATTGAAATACAATGACCGATATTCTCCCTAACAACTTTGAATTCCACTATACTCCGGTCTTCAGTCGAGGGTGATATAAGAGAAATCCGTGATGGGCACTGTTGCTTTAAACGATCAAGTCTAGGCCTGATGCAGTTACTTGCCATAGTCCTTAACTTTTGCCTAAATTTCCCTTCAAGGTTCAATCTACTAGGATGATTATTTTCTATTTATGTCTCTAATTTTTTCTTGGACCACCCTTTCGGGTTTTCAATCCACCGAGACGCTCATTTTTGCCTAAGCTTCCCTTTCGGGTTTTTAACTTAGTGAGTTGTTCTTTTATTTTCTAGGCGAAGTATTTCTTGAGTACATCGGCATTCACGGGATGAGGGATCTCCTCACCATCCATAGTTGTAAGAATCAATGCACCTCCAGAGAAAGCTCTCTTGACAACATATGAGCCTTCATAATTAGGAGTCCACTTGCCCCTAAAATCAATGTTGAAAGACAAAATCTTCTTGAGCACAAGATCACATTCTCTGAATACACGAGGTCGAACCTTCTTGTCAAATGCTTTCTTCATTCTCTTTTGATATAGCTGACCACAACACAAGGCTGTCATGCTTTTCTCTTCAATCAAATTCAACTGATCATATATTTTTTGACACCATTCAGCCTCAGAAAAACTGGCTTCCATCAGGACTCGCATTGATGGGATCTCAACCTCTAGAGGGAGCACCGCTTCCTTGCCATACACAAGAGAGAAAGGGTTTTCCCCTCTTGAAGTGAGGACAAATGTATGATATCATTGCAAAGCAAACAGGAGCATCTCATGCCAATCTTAATACATCACTACCATCTTCTGAATGATTTTCTTAATATTCTTATTCGCAGTTTCAACAACCCCATTCATCTTAGGTCTGTAAGGAGAAGATTTATGATGTTCAATCTTGAAGTCATCACAAAGTTCTTTCATCATTTTGTTATTCAGGTTCGACCCATTATCAATAATAATCGTATTTGGAACACCATATCGACAAATAATCTGATTCTTGATAAACCGAAGCACAACCTGCTTGGTCACATTAGCATAGGATGTTGCTTCAACCCACTTGGTGAATTAATCAATAACTACCAGAATGAAACGGTGTTCGTTCGAAGCTTTGGGCTTAATCATATCGATCATATCAATTCCCCACATAGAGAAAGGCCATGGGGATGAAATAACATTGAGAAGTGTCAGAGGCACATGAATCTTATCCACATAAACCTAACATTTAGGGAACTTCTTCACATATTTACAGCAATCAGATTCCATTGTCATCCAATAGTAACATGCCCTTAACATCTTTTTAGCCATTACATGTCCATTGGCATGAGTACCAAAGGATCCTTCATGAACTTATCACATTATCATGTCAACTTCATGTCTATCCACGCATCTGAGCAAAACCATGTCAAAGTTTCTCTTGTATAACACATCTTCATTTAGAAAGAAATTTCCAGCCAGTCTTCTCAAAGTCTTCTTATCTTTGTTGGATGCCCCAAACGGGTATTCCTGACTTTGGAGGAAACATTTAATATCATAATACCAAGGCTTATCATTAGTAACTTCTTCTGCTGCAAATACATGAGCAGGTCTATCAAGGAACATAATTATGATACTGGGCGCATCATTCCAACGATTCACTTTATACATAGAAGACAAAGTATACAGTGCGTCCGCCATCTGATTTTCTTCGCGAGGTATATGATGGAACTCAATATTGTTGAAGAAAGTTGACAACCTCCTTGCATAATCTTTGTAAGGGATCAGACCAGGATGACATGTCTCCCAGTCTCCTTTGATCTGATTGACCACCAAAGCTAAATCTCCAAACACATCAAGGATCTTAATCCTCAAATTAATGGCCTCTTCAAGACCCATGATACAAGCTTCATACTTTCCATATTTTTTGTATAGTCAAACATCAATCTTGCAGTAAAAGGGATATGAGAACCCTTATGAGTAATTATGATTTCCCCAATTCCATTACCGTAAGCATTAACAGCTCCATCAAACACTAAACCCCGGGATCTAGGATCTGGTCCTACTTCGGGCAACAGTTCATCATAATCTTTAGCTTTCAAGTACATAACATCTTCATCAGGGAAGTCAAACCTGATGGATTAATAATCACCGATCGAATGGTGAGCCAAATGACCTATAAGAATACTTCCTTTAATCGATTTTTAAGTCTTGTACTCAATATCATATTCAGACAACAACATTTACCAATGAGCTATCCTTTAAGTTAAAGCAGGATTTTCAAAATATACTTGATTGGATCTATTTTGGATATCAACCAAGTGGTATGATTGATCATATACTGGCATAAATGTTTGGTATCCCAGGATAAACCATAAAAAGTATTCTCAAGCATGGAATACCGAGACTCACAGTCTGTAAAATTCTTACTTAGATAGTAGATATCATGCTCCTTTCTACCAGTTTCATCTTGTTGTCCAAGCACACAACCCATGGACTCTTCTAACACAATTAAATACATAATCAAAGGTCTTCCTTCCATTGGAGGAGACAAGATATGAGGTTCAAGCAGATATTCCTTGATACTGTCAAAAGCTTTTTGGCAATCTTCTGTCCATACACAGTCTTGATCTTTGCGTAGAAGCTTGAAAGTTGGCCCATACATGGCAATCATGTGAGATTAAATATGGATATATAATTCAGACGCCCAAGGAATCCTCTGACTTGCTTTTCTATCTTAGGTGCTGGCATTTCTTGAATAGCTATGACTTTATCAGGATCTACTTCAATACTTTTCAGGATGACAATGAAACCCAACAACTTTCCTGAATGGACACCAAAAGTACATTTATTAGGATTCAACCGGAGTTTAAATTTTCTAACCGCTGAAACAACTTCAACAAATACTCAACATGATCTTCTTCAGTCTTTGACTTAGCAATCATATCATCAACATAGACTTCTATCTCTTTATACATCATGTCGTGGAAAAGAGTAGTCATGGCTCTTTGGTACGTTGAACCTGCATTCTTTAAACCGAAAGGCATCACTCTATAGTAGAATGTTCCCCAAGGTGTAATAAATATTGTTTTTCCATATCTTCGGGTGCCATCTTAATTTGATTATAACCTGAGAACCCATCCATAAAGGAGAAAACATTTAACTTAGTTGTATTATCTACTAACATGTCAATGTGTGGTAGAGGAAAATCATCTTTAGGACTAGCTTTGTTCAAGTCTCTGTAATCAACACACATCCGAACTTTACCATCTTTCTTAGGAACAGGTACAATGTTAGCTACCCACAGAGGATACTCGGCAGTAACGGGGAACCCAACAGCAATCTGATTTTGCACTTCTTCTTAAATCTTACAACCATATCAGAGTGAGTTCTTCTCAACTTCTGTTTGACCGGTGGACATTCTAGCTTCAACGATAATCGATGCTCCATAATATCGATATCAAGACCTGACATATCTTGACAAGACCAAGAAAATATATACACATATTTTCTAAGAATATCTACCATTCTCTTCTTAACATTTGGACAAAGCAGTTCCCCAATCTTGACTTCTTTCTTGTTATCTTCAGAACCTAAATTGATCACTTCCAACGGCTCTTTATGAGGCTGAATGGTCTTCTCTTCGTGCTCAAGCAACCGAGCAATCTCATCAGGAATCTCTTCACCATCCTCTTCTTCCATTTCAAACACAGGAAATTCAAAGTTAGGAGATGGCATATGGTCATTGTTTTCATGGGTTTATCAATTAATCTACACAATGATTTTATGCTTTATTTTAGATTATGAACAAATAAACGCACATTGTGATGCATATATAAGAATGATTATTATTATTACTATTATCATTTTTTTATGTTACCATTTTTCAGAACAAGCAAAAAGGAAAAACATAATATGGATAAATGAAATTACATTTTATTAATGACGATGGAATTTGAATAAAAGCCACATAGATTCGCTTTCACCTTAGGCATAGTGAAAGGATTTTAAAAATAACAAAAAGAAGACATATTACTTTGACAAGTGAATAACAGAAGGAACATCAACGACAATCCAATTCTGGCATGTCGATCCATGCGTCACAAAGTATGACACTCCTTTCTCTTCATCGTCTTCTAAGATTGCAGCAACAGACTGATCTTTGGTATGAATAAAACCAACACCGTGAAACACTTCTTGATTTTTCTTTAGATATCTTTGGGTTGCACCACGTGAAAAACCCGAACCAGCTATGTTCTTGTTCTCAGCAAGCTCAACAATTTACCCCTACTTGGCAGATTTGCCATTCTCCACCACAAATTGGGCGTCTTTTAAGGATGACATGGAATCCTTAATCTTATTATCAACAATATCAATAGAAAGAGTTTGAAATGATGTTCCCTCAGTTTCATCAGCATCAATGTAGGAAAATGAGGAGTGATGACTCACTAATATGGCCTGCTCGCTACCCACGATTACTAAATTCCCATTCTTCACAAACTTCATCTTCTGGTGTAGAGTTGACGTAACTGCCCCAACCTCATGAATCCATGGACGTCCTAAGACACAACTGTAGGCGGGATGAATGTCCATCACTTGAAAAGTAATTTGGAATAAGCATAAACCTATCTTTATTGGGAGATCAACTTCCCCAATTATAGTATTCCTTGAGCCATCAAAGACCTTCACAATAACTCCACTGAATCTCATCGGAGCACCTTGGTAAGCAAGTTAAGACAACATATATTTAGGAAGAAAATTCAAAGAGGATCCAATATTCCTCAGCATATTGCATAAGGCATCTTCTTGATAATTCATAGAGATATGCAGGGCCAAATTGTGATTCCTCCTCTGCTCAGGTAGTTCTTCATCACTGAAACTCAAATTATTACATGAGGTAATATTGACCACAATGCCATCAAAATGATCAAATGTCACATCATGATCCACATAGGCTTTCTCTAGGACCTTCTTCAAAGCTTCTCGATGTGCTTACGAACTCATCAGTAGGGATAATACGAATATCTTGGACGGAGTATGCAATAATTGGTCCACTACATTGAAATCACTCTTCTTGATCAATTTCAGCACTTCATCTTGATCAACATCCTGATTCACAATAATGGATTGGTTGGATTGCACAATAGTCTGAATTTGATCTCTTTATCATCATATCTTTAGTCCTCTTAGGAGCTGCAACAACAAATATCTGACCACTTCAGGTCATACCACTTACATCGGTAATGTTCACAGCAAATGGAAGAGCAGGAATATTCACTTCTTTGCCGTCTTCCATATAGTAACATTATACTTTTAAGGCACAACTTTATCAGATACGTAAGGCGTTGGGCCTACCAAACAAATAACCAATGGAGAAGCAGCAGAAATTTGTCTATCATATGCAATAACAACCGGTTATGGGAGATTAAAATGGGGAACTATGGCGTTCACCTCAGACTCATCTTCATTTCTATCCCTCGTAACTTGGATGAGGTTCTGATCCAACATCTCTTGCAAGTCTCTTTTCACAACAACACATCCTAGGTGATCTCTCGAACATACTTGACAAGAAGCATGGTTGTGCTCATAATCGCTCAATTCATATAAGGTAGCATGCATTTCAACCAAGGACCTTCTGGTTAGGTTGACGTCAAAAACTCGATAGTTTCTAGGACATCCTTCGACCATATTCACAGCTGCATTGCCATGTGTAGCGCTAAACTCATGACCATCAAGTTATGGATAAACTTGACGTCAATAAAACCAGAGTCACCACTGCGCTTTTATTGTTTCCAAAAGAAAAGGGAAAAGTATGAACAAAACCCAAAGATAAGAAGTTTTCAAATTAAAACTAATAAAATGTCAGAGATTACAAGTAAGGGGGTTGGTTATACAAAAGGAAGGTGTCAGCATCCAAAGTGTCTTAGGTACTCCTAGGGAGCCCTTTTTTGTATGCAAGTGATTTGGTCTAAATGATGTTTGATAAAATATAGAATGCGGGGATGAGAAAGAGAATTCATTAATTATATTTTTGTATTTGATAAGACCTTCGGTCTTATGCCTATGTACCAACATAAAAATGAGGGATCAAAACCCCGTAGTTCGTGGTAAAAATTTCAAAGAAGTTAGTGAATTGGTTTTAACAAAGGTTTAAATGCAAAGGCACAAAGGCCAAAGATTGAATGGTGTTGTTAGTTCTTTTTGTCCTTTTGAAATTAAAGTCAATATCGTTAAGTTTATTTACAAATTTGATTAAGGGAAATGTTGAAAATTCAGTGGCATAAGACCAAAGTTTTTAATTATTTAAACATGTATAAGTTTTAAAACACGAACAAAGAAGGTTTTTGAAAAGAGGGATAAATTTTGAAATTAAAGAAGTGGGAGGAGATAGAGGGACTATCCTAGACAAACATTAACAATTAAGAGTTGAAAAGATCTGATTAATGGGATGCAATCCAACAGACAAGAATGTCATATAGAAACCCATTTTCCTTTGGACTTTGGCAAGAAACAAGAAATAAGAAATATCCAAGGCAAACCATATGAAGACCAAGGCATCAAATAAAGATAGCCATAATATCCAAGCAATCATTCAAATAGCTAGCAGTCTTTAATGTCTTCCAATGTATCAGATGAAAGAGTCCTTGATCAACTCAGAACAATCATCAGACATAAACAATAGTAACAATATAATAATTAAACATAGAGACAGAGTAATAGTAGAACCAAAGGCACTTAAGGTCTTGCATCAGATGAAAGGCACTGTCAAGGATATCTCAGTCTCAGATAGTGGCATTGGCCAAGTCCTTTAACATAGGGGATGTTGCCTAATCCTAAGTCCCAAAGTTCAGATCAAGTCCAATAGTCAACCAAGATGTTTTTTAGGGTTTTTGTTGTTATTAGGTGTTTTAAGGTCCTAAGACCACAAACAAAAACAAATACAAGCAAACAATATACACAATCACAAGATATGGCTTAAATGAGCAAAGTGAAAAGGACTGAAGCATAAACAAGTTGCATGAAATATAAATGACAATGAATGATAAAGGTGCTAAAATTTAAATTGCATTAAGTAAATGACTTGAAATTAAAGCAATGTTAATAAAAGTTAGTCAACGGTTAGTCAAATGTTAGTGAATAGTTTTAATTGATTAAGTCATTCTTTGGAGAACACTCAACCATTCATTGACAAGTATGAGTTCTTGAACCAAGACATCATCCATGAGAAGGGCTTCAACTTGGATAAATCAACAAGTATGCTACTAGCTCTCATGAATGGAAAAAAGGTCAAGTTTCCACACAGTTCCATGAAGAATGGGAGACTTACAATCTCACTTACTAGAATGTTATGCCTTGAGGGAAAAATTTAGCTCTATGTTAAGCAATCGTAAATGGACTTATGTAGAAGTTACAACTATCTAAGGACATGCCATAAAAATAGAGGTGTTAATTCATGTTAGAGATTTGGTACAAAGAACCAAACTCCTAAAACATACCACACACTAAAATAAATGGGAAAAACCTATCTCAGTTAGACTTATGTTGATTCATCTGACACAAGGTCATTGATGAATCGACTAGCATTTAGACATTAGAGAAATCATTGGTCAATGATGGATTGGGAAATAATAGGGATGAAGATGAAGAGGGAAGGGAAATTAGAAACCCAAATTGATCATTAGAGGAATTTCATCTGATCAATATTATTCATTCATTTTGGGAGATGAAATGTACATTTCATTAATCCCCTAAATCCAATGATATTGATCAAACAAAAGTCAAATCAACCATGACCAAAGTCAAATAGAAAGTCATACATCACAAGACCATAAAAATGGCTCAACATAAATTTTAAACATTTAACCAATTAAAAATCATATTAGAAATGAATTAAAATGAATTTTAAAATGGACAAAACCTCAAATCCCTTCAAAACACCAAATAAATGACCAAGGGATTTATCCAAGGTCAAACAAAGTCAAAGGATCTTAGACACAAAATTTCAATATTTTTGGAAAGTCAGAAGTATTTAAAAAATATTTAAAACAAGTTAAAAATCATTTAATTCATTAAAAATATCAAAATTAATCCAAAAAATGATTTTAATTCATAATATGGAAGAGGGAAATATTTAAAGATTTTTGATGAAAGTCCCATATTTTTTGGATTAAAAATGAAATATTTATGAATAAAATAAAATAAATGGATTAAACATAAAATCAGAAATTAAAAAGAAAATAAAAAAATAAGGGCCATCAGATCTCCCTCATAAATTGAGGTGGCAGATCTGGTGGCCACGCGCATGTCATCCACGCTGGTCCTTAGTCAATGCACGCGTACAATTGGTAATCAAAAGGAAGGGTTGATATTATAACGTTTTAAACAAATCAGATGGTTAGGATGCACGCCAGCATATCACCGGAGCCCTAGCTCTGGTTGTCTTCTCCAGTGGACCTCACCGGACTGGTCCATCCTCAACCATCAAGAAAATAAAAAGTAAGGACACTATTTTGAAGAGAAAAAGCCCAGCAGCTCGAATCTGACCTCAATTTTGTCAAATTCCAAATATATTAAGAGATATGAGGAATTGAATTTTGAGGTACACAATCTGAGTTGCTTCGATTTGACCTCAAAGCAACTCAATCTTGTTGCCTACATTGGCAGGTCTTCAGATAACCAATAAACAAAGAGAATAGTGGATAATTGAGAGAGAATCAAAGGCTTGAAGTTTTGGAAAAATCACCTTCTGGTAGCAATGATTTGGCTTGATCTCAATGTGAATCCACTTGGTTCTTCCTCCTCTTGCTTGCAGTGATCAATTGAGATGAAAATGACAATGAATCCTTGGAGTTTGAATCGCAAAACAGAAGGAGAAATTAAAACTCGATTTCAAAAAAATCGTCAAAGAATTCTATGGAGTAGGGTTCTGAGTTTGCTTGGCAAGGCTTGGATAATGTGTGTCTGTCATTTCTGAAGCAATGCATTTGTATTTATAGGCTAAATGATTCATTTCTACACCAATCCAAAAATGTAAAAAATAGAAATGTTGTGCATGGATGCATGGGCATTGAATTAGGCCCAACCAATAATGTAATTCACTTCAAATTTGTGCACATTTGATACCTAGGTCATCACATGGAAGCATGCAAAAAGAATTATTCATTTGAGTGCAAAAGTTGCCAAAACAAACCCAATAAAGGAACCATGCGCAAGTTTCTCAATTCTTGTCCAAATGAAATGATCTTAGATGATTTGGAAAGGTGACATCAAGGAGAACAAACTTTATGTTGAACACTTCTCCATTTGGATCTTGTATCATGATGAATTTTAAGGTGGAAGTTGGAGAAATCAAACATGGTTGAAAAGTTTCTAAGTACAAAGTCAAATGACCAATTCTTCCACCTTGAATAACTTTTTCTATGAGCTCCAAATGAGAATGGTTTCTTCACAAAAGTTGTAGCTCTTCCATTCCTCTTAAATTTAGTCACAAATTGGACATCATTTGGATTTGGCATGATGGAGTTATTGATTTTAGAAGTTGAGGAAGATTGCTTGTTCAATGGTAATGGCCTAAAATGACCTATAATGTTTCCTCTTGGAACATGCCCTTTCAAGTTGAATTTGACATTTATCAAAGGATCCAAGTTGTATAAGACATCTTGAAATTTATCATGAAACTTGGATGAGCTTCAAATGATAAAAATTGAGCAAGTTATGGTCCTTGGAGGTTGACCTTCTAACTAGGGCACAAACAAAATGACCTATAATCTTTCACCATAAAAAATGACTTTCCAAGCAAAAATATCTCTTGATGTCAACATTAAAGTTGTTTGGATTGTCATAAAGAGTAACTTTTCTCTTTGAATTTTTTTCATATGACAAAGATTGTAGGAGATAGGGTCTAGGGAACCCCAATTTTGACCAATTGACTTTCTCTGGTCAACCTCTTTGACCCAACTTGAAAACTTGAAGTTATCTTGATCTTTAAGACTCATGGAGGATCATATATACTTGATATGGTGTATGATGGAGTATCCCTTGAAATATTTGATCAATTTCTGAAGAAACTTGTTGAGGAAGTCACATAAGATACCCATATGAATTAGGGATTCCAAGGCAAACAAGCTTCAAACTCTTAATGAATTCTTGATAAAATGTACAAATAAAGAACATGGGGATCCATATATGATTCTTAGAACCAATGTGGCCCTCTCCTTGACTGATTTCTTTGCATTGAGAGTCTAAAATCCTAGTTGTAAGCTTGATGAGGCACAGGTGGACACACACTACCTATAAAAGAAACAAAGCTACACATCGACATATTTTTGGTATTTTGGTTAGTAAACAAAAGAAAATAAAGTATGATACAATCAAATAGTGCTTGGTGATATCTCCCAATGAAAACCTAATCACTGAGGGGTGAGGAGGATGCCAAGGTATGATCCGAAAGCCAATGCAAATGATGAGATATCATGAGGGATCTTAGGGTCAAAATTGGGGTCTTACATCTGTCCCTATTTAAGGACATTCTAGATGAGGATGTGAAGGTTAAAATCTTCATATCAACTCAGTATAATGGACTTAAATAACAACATCAAGAAACAAATTTTGGTCCCTAATAGACCTCATGATGCATATGCTATGAATGTTAAAATAATCTTTGTGGGGAATATATTGCCACAAAGGAAAAGAATCCGGAGATAATAAAAGTCCACAGGAGCATAATGCATTCCATAAGGAAAAACTCACTGGGAAGACATAGACTCTGGGGGATAAAAGTTATGCGTAGGCCAGGCTATGACTTGAAAACTGCTGGGAGACACGAGAGGATTTTCCACGAAAATAAATCAGTGGAAAGACTCGGTCGGGGAAAAAGGAAATTTGCATGTATTGGGATAGCACCAATACAACAAGAAACACCTTCTAGGGAAATGCATAAATCAGAATAAAAGATTAAATACTCACACAAAAGGGGATTCATTTTCATTAAGAATTACGACCAAACTCAACTGGGGAAGAAAAAACTTCAACACATGAGTAAAAAGGAGATATTTTATTTATTACCGGTTAATGGATAGGAAGATAATATACTCGGGTAGAGGGACATCCGTTACCGGTTAGGGTAAACGTATCAAGGATGACTCACTAAGGATGACTCATCAAAAATTTATTTGAAGCTTGGAAGGCCATCATTCATTTCAAAACATTATAGGTCATTTTGATTGAAACCCTAATTTTGGGTCAACTTCCCAAGGACCTAACTCATTCATTTTTCATGATTTTGAGGTGGAACCAAATGCATTGGAAATTTTAAGATGTCTATTTCAATTGTTATGTTGGAAAAAAATTCATAATCCTAAAAGAAACACATGTGATAATACAAAACATTATAGGTCACTTTGGACCAAAGTCATTGAAATGTGAAAAAGTCCAACTTCAAGTGGCCATAACTGTCTCATCGAAAATCCAAATGATGCAAAATTTAAGTCCAAATTGATTATCTTGAAAAGATATACAACTTTCATGTTGAAAGTTTTGTCATTTGAGGAATACATCACTGAAGCAGAAGGGCTTGAAGTTGGTCCATTTTGGCAAAATTTCCATATACATGTTTTATACCTTGAACTTCATGACCAGTTTTCAATATTTTCCCAACTCCAAATGGATTTTTGTTCAACATGACATTTGTTCCTCATGTCAAGACTTTTCCAACCATTACCCACATGCCTATGCTTCAATTTGGCAAATGGTATTTTCGAAGAGGAGAAGTTTTGGTTCCAATTATGCATAACATTTGAAAAACTTCTTGCACACCACATTGCCTTGCCATGTACACGTCCAAATTCATTTGTTTCATCACCAGCATGCAAAACCAATCAAGTTTGGGCCTCCCATGCGCCTGTACTGGTCCATGCATGGAGGACCCAACTTCACATGCACATGAGTATTTCATTGCTTGCATCATGCTTGGCTATAAATAGAAGGTTGCATTCACTTCAAAATCCAACCTAAAGGCGCCTGATATTCTGCAGAAGTGAAATCCCAAACCTCCAATAAAAGGAATTTTGTTTTCTCTTTCAATTTTCAAGTTCAATTTTCAACTACATTGGTTGATCTTTGAACTTCAATTCCTGAACCTTGCTTCCTTGCTACCTCAAGAACACACTACATCAAAGAATTGGAGTAGATCAAGTCCTATAAAGTTGCACTTCAAAGGTTGTTGTTCAAACTGTTTTCATTCGAAACTCCTTGGATATTGGTCATTTCTTGCATTGCTTGGTACCTCTGAAGTCCTCATGTGAGAGGCAATTGATTTGAGCTTTTAATTTCATGAATTGAATAAGTTCAGTTTGAACACCACAAATTTCCATCTCAGATTTCTCTCTCTATAGAGATCTTGAGTTGAAACCAAGGGTATAGGGGTGATGTACATCACCCCAGCTTTCTAAGATATATAGATCGTGCATTTTAATGAAGGTTTTGAAACCTGTAAATTTTGGCCGGAACTGTGTGTCTCGCCGGAGAAGACGGTGGTTTCCACCACCGTCCCCACATGGACGAGTTCATGGTCATTGGATCTGTTGCTCTGATCTAATATGGACGCTTGGTTGTTATGGCTTTCATTTAATCCGTGTGCTTCGCTGTTGACTATGGCCTACCATGCGCGCGCGTCTCCCAACCTTGTGATCAACCACGCCAATTAATGAAGTGGGATCCAAGCGCTGTGGATTTTTCTGATTTTTAATTTCTGTTTTAATTTTCTTTTATTTCAATTATTTTCAAAAATTCATAACTTCTTCATTTTTAATCATAAAAATATGGGACCATTTGCATAATTTTCCTCTTAATTTCTAGTTTCTAAAAATGATTTTTTAATATTTTTTATAATTACATTTAATATTTTTTGTGAATTATTTACTTTCTGATTGTTTTTAATTCATTTTAAATGCTTTCCAATATTCAAAAATGCCAAAAATATTTTCTTAACATCTTTGAATGATGATGAATCTATGAAAAATATTCTCATCAATTTCTTAATTGATTTGAGATTTATTTGAGATTTTAGTTCAATTATGTTATTTTTCTTCATTTTTAATTGTTTAAAATTAGTTTCTGCTTTAAAAAAATGACGAAATTTTTTTGTCAAACCTTGTTTGACCATGTTGAACTTATGATGATCCAATTGGACTTTTACAAGTTGATTTAAATTGGATTTGAAGTTTGACTTTTATTTGTTTATTTTAATTCAAGTATTATTTTAATTCCAAAAAATACCAAAAATATTTCTATTGTTTCTTGACTTCTAAGCTTCATCTCACTTCTGTTTACCATTGATTGATGTTGGTTCTATTCATATTTGGTCAATGTGTTTTACTTATGTCATTTGAATTTCAATTATGTACATTCTATTTCTTCTTCTTCTTCTTCTTTTTTCTTTTTGATCAATGAGTTAATGATTGGTGGTTAGCCTTGACATATGAGGGGCTTAACCTTCTTTGATCCAAATCAAATTCATCTTGATCAAAGATCAAGTGAATTGCTTTGCATTAGAGATAGGTTGCTTCTTGGTCAAGCAAAAAACCTAAATCCATACAAGATCATTCTTCTTTTCTTTTGGCATGGCGAGTTGTAGGAGCTTGGCTTACTAGTCATGGTCTCTAACTTGTGTTTGTTTTCCTATAGTTTTATTGACCAGCCTCAGATAGGTGTGACTACTACATTAGTCCACTTACGATTGCTTAACATAGCGCTAAATTGCCTTATGGCACACTAACACTAACTACTAATGAATAACTTTTAAGTCAAGCATTTAATTCTTGCAATTTACTTTAATGCAATTTAATATCTTGCTCATTAATTCATTTGTCTTTGCCCTTTTCTCACTTGAGCTCATGTTTATGTTAATGCAATTTGCCTTTTGCTCACTTGAGCATATTATTGTGTATATACTATTGCCTTGTGCTTGTTTTGTTTTTGTTTGTGTGAACCCAATGCAAAATGGAGAAAGGACTTAGATTTAGGACCTTACCTATGCTAATGGAGTTTCAAGAGCAACTAGGCCTCATGCCTTTAGAATGCTATATATGTTGAAGAGCAACTAGGCCTCATGCCTTTAGAATGCTTAATCTTGAAAGTTGAATTGAAAGGACCCTAATTCTAAACTCACTCTTGTCCATTCTTTTATTTGCATTGTGGAACTTTTTGATTTGTGTGTTCTTGTGTGATAGGGATCCTAAACTTGAGCCAATCAGAAGAACCATTGTCATGGGCATCCAAGATAAGAGATACAGAAGCCAATTGGAAGATTCCTAGGAGCTTGTTTGATTATTTGCTTGATTGTTTGAGTTATTGCTTATGGCTTGCTAATTCCAAAGGAAAGGAGCAACTTGGATCATCTTTATGATCTCAAGAAGAGAAACCCAAGTGGTTTTATTTCTCTTCCCTCATCTTTACATGTTTAGGATCTAGCCATTCTCTTCTTCTCTCCACTCTAACCCAAGCCAAACTTTTGTGCAAACATTAACATTGTTTTTCAAGATTAGAAACCTAGCCATTATGCCTTTGATTTTTCAAACTCTTTTCATAACACTTATTTTGAATTGAATCTTAAGTCAACTTTGACCTTACTTTATGAATACTTTTCATTTGTAAATACAACTCACTCAATTGTCTTTGTGGTTCCAATGACCATTTGTATTAAAGCTTTTCATAAACATTAGCTATTAGGTTTGAGTTATCCTAGAGGTTGATATAATACTCACATGTATCCTTAGTGATGGACTATAAGTCTTCATGCTTATTATAGGGTTAACCCCTCATTAGCATGTTGAAGCTCTCTTCACATGGTGGATTTGTGGTTTTAGGTCGAGTTTTCTCCCATTGATAAGAAAAGACCTTAAGGCTTTTGACCAATCAATTCACCAACTTCTTTTGAGATTTTTACCCCGAACTACGAGGTTTTGATCCTACCTTTGTGATGGTACGTAGGCAATGGGTTTATCCATTCAAACACAACATTGTAAATAAATTGTATATTCTTTTCTCATCTCCCCAATCATGTTTGCACAAATATTTTCACAGATACCAACCTACCTTACAACATTTGTAAAAAGGGCTCCCTTAGAGTACTAAGGATGTTTTGGGTGCTTAAAACCTTCCCATTGCATAACCAACCCCCTTACCCAGATCTCTGACATTTTTATTAGTTTTTGATTTGATAAAACTTCTCGGGTTTTGTTCGCTTTCTAACCTTGCCTTTAGATAAATAGAAGTGCGGTGGCGACTCAAATTGTATGATTTACTTTTGATTTAGTCAATAAATCTAAAGGTAACGAATACCCCGCTACAGTCACAACCATTTTTTGAATGATCTTCTTAATGTTCTTATTCACAACATCAACAACCCTGTTCATCTTGGGTCTGTAAGGAAAAGAGTTATGATGTGAAATCTTGAAGTCTTTGCAAATAGCTTCCACCATGTTATTATTCAAGTTCGATAAATTATCAATAATGATCTTACTTGGCACACAATAACGACATATAATCTGATTCTTGATAAATCAGACCATAATTTTCTTGGTCATATTTGCATATGATGTCGCTTCAACCCACTTTGTGAAGTAGTCAATAACCACCAGAATGAAACGATGTTCGTTCAATGCTTTGGGCTCAATCATGCAGATTATATCAATTCCCCACATGGAGAAGGGCCATGGGGAGGAAATGACATTCAATAGTGTCGGAGGAAAATGAATCTTATCTGCATAAATTTGACACTTGTGGCATTTCTTCACAAACTTGCAACAGTCATATTCCATTGTCAACTAATAGTAACCTGCTCTCAACATTTCCTTCGCCATAGCATGTCCTTTGGAATGAGTACCAAAGGAACCTTCATGGACTTCAGTCATAAATAGAACCATATCGAAGTTTCTCTTATAAAGCACATCTCCATTTAGGTAAAAGTTGCCTGCTAATCTTCTCAAAGTCTTCTTATCTTTCAAAGATTCCCCAGACGGGTAAATCTGGCTTTGGAGGAAACATTTGATATCATAATACCATGGCTTTTAATCATTAACTTATTCAATAGTAATCACATGAGCTGGCCTATCAAGACGCATCACATTCAAATTAGGAACTTTATTCCAAAAATTAACCATAATCATAGAAGCCAACATTGCAAGAGCATTTGCCATCCGGTTTTCATTCCGAGGGTTATGATGAAACTCAACCTTTGTAAAGAAATTTGAAAATTCTTCTCGCATAATCTCTACATGGTATCAAACTGGGTTGATTCGTTTCCCATTAACCTTTGATCTGATTCATACCCAAAGCTGAATCTCCATAGATGTCAAGATATTTTATTCTGAGATCAATGGCCTTCAAGCCCCATAATGCAAGATTCATACTAAGCCATATTGTTTGTACACTTGAAGGTCAATCTAGCTGTAAACGGAAAATGAGTGCCTTGAGGAGTAATAATCACTGCCCCAATGCCATTACCATATGAATTAACAACTCCATCAAATACCATGCCCCAACGGGAAGTAGGTTATGGCCATTCTTCAAGCAATGGTTCATCACAATATTTCATTCGCAAGTAGAAAATCTCTTCATCAGGGAAATCATACTGCAATGACTAATAATCTTCAATAGGTTGGTAGACAATATTGGCAGACTTTTCCGTCCTTCTTAGGAACAATCACGATATGGGCCACCTATTGCAGATACTCAGAGGTAACAAGGAAACTAGTATCAATCTTCTTCTGCACTTCCTCCTTAATCTTTAATGCCATATCAGGATGAGTTCTTCTCAATTTCTTCTTGACCGGCGGGCATTCTGGATTCAAAGGCAATTCATGCTCCAACATCTTAGAATCCAAACCAGGCATATCTTGATAGGACCAAGCAAACACATCAGAATTCTCTCGAAGAAGATCAATCTACCCCTTCTTAGCTTCCGAACACAATTGAGACCCAATCTTAACTTCCTTCACTTCATCCTCAGAACCTAAGTTGACTAATTCAATCTGCTCTTCAAATGGCTGAATGGATTTTTCCTCATGCTCAAGGAAATGAGATAAGTCATCTAATACTTCTTCATCATCGTTCTCTCCCTCAGCTTCAAACACAGGGAAATCAAAGTTTGGAGATGGAGTAAGATCATTACATTCAAGGGGTTTTAGAACTAACCCGCATGACGATTTGATATTTTGATTTTAGAGAAGTGAAGTGCAAACAAATATTATGCAGATAAAAGATTATTATTTATTTATGTTTTTTGTGATTACCATTTTCAGAAAAAGCAAAAAAGTAAAAATAAAACATCATAGATGTGGATGAATAAAATTGTATTTCATTGATGATAATAAGGAAAATGCTCAACAATGTTCACTTCTCCCTTAGGCATAGGAAAATGATTTTTCTTAAAATAATGAAAACAAATTACTTAGAACAGTGCATAACAACAGGAGCATCAACAACAATCTAGTTGTTGCAAGTCTGGCCGTGAGCCACAAAGTTTGCGTAAGCCTCGTCTTCATCACTATCTTCAATAATGGCAACTAAGTGTTAATTATCCTCATGAATGAACCATCCACCACGAAAAACCGGTTGCACAACCTTGACATTGGAGTCGAATGGCCCTTGCTGAAACCCTAGCCATGCTCTGTTCTTATTCTCAATGATTTTTATAACACGACCCCACTTATCGGTGTTGCCAGCCTGAATAGCCTCTTGTGCATCCTTTAAAGAAGACATGGGTACCCTAACTTTCTTTAATTCATCAACGATAGTAAAATATGTAAAATATGACAAATGGCTTACCAATAATGCTTTCTCTCCACCAACAATGACAAGCTTTTCGTTCTTCACAAATTTCACCTTTTGGTGTAGAGTAGATGTTACAGCTCCAACTTCATGAATCCATGGTCTTCCCAACAAACAACTGTAGGCCAGGTGAATATCCATTACCTGAAAAGTAATTTTGAAATCACTCAGACCTATCTTAACTGGAAGGTCCACCTCTGCAATGATAGTTTTATGAGAACCGTCAAATGCATTAACAACCACGCCATTGTACCTCATCGGGGCGCCTTGGTAAGAAATTCTTGATAGAGTTGACTTCGGCAGCATATTGGACAGAGCGTCCTCTTTGCAATTCATCGAAATATGGAGCGCCAAATTGTGATTCCTACCTTCCTTAGGAAGTTCTTCATAACAGAAGCTCAGATTGTTACAAGAAGTGATATTGGCAATAATGTGGTCAAACTGATCAACAGTAACATCGTGTTCCACATAAGCTTGTTCCAATACCCTTTTCAAAGCTTCTCTGTGTGCCTCAGAAGTCATCAGCAATGACAACACATAAATTTTTAATGGCATTTGAAGCAGTTACTCCACAACATTAAATTTACTTCTTTTAATTAGGCACAATACCACATCATCATCATTAGCCTTCAACTTGCTGGATTAACTAGACTAATACGTAGTAGCACTAACTAGATCAACTACAGGAATCTCTGCCTTCTTGCCCACGGAAACATCTTCCATAACCTTTGGAAACACCTGATTGAACACACGACCACTACGGATCACCTTCGCTATATCCGAAAGATTCACCACTGAATCTGCAACGGGAAGAGGAACCTCTTCACCATTCTCAATCATGGTGGATTTATACTTGTATGACATAACTTTATTGGATGAGTAGGGGAAGGGTCCCGCTAACCGTATGACTAACGATGATACTGATCTATTGACATTATTGTTGTTGCTGATATCAAATTGAATAACTACCCGCTCAGGGGTTTTGAGCACTGACACGATGACATTCACATCATCTCCCATATACCTAGACTATTGAACTTGAATAACATTCTCATCCATCAACCTTTGAATATCTCTTTTGAAAATTACACACCCTCGAGGGTTCATACAGCAAATAACACAACCATCATGGTCATGTTCACAATGGCTCACCAGACACAAATCTTTGTGGATATCCACCAAGAACCTACGGATACGACACACATTAAATACCCTAAAATTTCCCATACAACCGTCTACCATGTTTACAGAAGCGTTGCCATGAGCAGGCAATGAATTGGCTTTGACATTCGGTGCTTTCTCCTCAAAGGACACCATACCACTTTTGACAAGCTTATGAACTTCATACTTCAGCGAATAACAGTTCTCAATATCATGACCAGGAGCTCCCTGGTGAATATCACAATGAAGATCATGTTTGAACCACCATGGCAGTGGCTCAGGAATTTGTGAAGGGTTCCTTGGCTGGATAAGATTCTTGACTACCAAGGATGGGTACAATTATGCATACGTCATAGGAATAGGGTCAAAAGAGACCTTTCTTCCTCTCATAGTTATGCTAATGATTGTTGTTGTTGTTGTAGTTGGTTCATTATTGCGGTTGTTGTTGATGTTGTTGTTGAATTGGAACTGATTGATTGGTTGAGTTATTGGGAAAAACTAGAATTACCGATGATACCTGGTGCTGATGTTGATGGGATTGGAAACTTTTCCTCACATGAGGTCTCCTCTGCTTCCCTGCAGATACCACATTAGTTTATCCTTCCTTCTTCTTGGAGAAGCTACCACCATACTTCTTATTTGTCGTCACTTCATCTTTGGACAAACATCCTTCACTGACTCATTCCTCTAATCTCATCCCCATGTTTACCATATCAATAAAATCATTGGGGGCACTTTCGATCATACATTCATAATAAAATGAACTCATCATTTTCAGGAAAATCTTGTTCATCTCTTTTTCTTCCAAAGGAGGACTAATCTGGGAAGCTATCTCCCTTCATCTTTGGGCATATTCTTTAAATGTCTCCTTATCCTTATGAGACATCGATCTCAACTGATCACTATCTGGCGCGATATCAACATTTCACTTATACTGCTTGACAAAGGCTTCACCCAAGTCATTGAAAGTATGAATACGAGCATTGTTCGGACCTACATACCATCTAAGTGCAAAATCGGCCAGACTGTCCTGGAAGTAGTGAATAAGCAGTCGATCATTATCAATTTTAGTAGACATATCATACCAAGCCCTAGGAGCTTGCTTCAAACCATAAAGGGCATTCTTCAATCTGTACACATGCTTTGGAAGATTTGGATTTATGAATCCTTTAGGTTGTTCAACATATACTTCCTCATTTAAGTAGCCATTCAAGAAGGCACTTTTTACATCCATTTGGAACTGTTTGAATTTCAGAATACATGCCACTCCAAGCAATAGTCTAATGGATGCAGGACGAGCTACAGGGGCAAATGTTTCATCAAAATCCACTCCTTCAACTTGAGTATATCCTTGTGCTACCAATCTTGCTTTGTTTTTGGTAACCACCCCTTGTTCATCAGATTTATTCTTATACACCCACTTTGTACCTATGACATTTACTCCTTCAGGTCTAGGAACCAGTTCCCATACTTCATTCCTCTTGAATTGTCCTAACTCCTCCTGCATGGCATTGATCCAGAACTCATCAGTCAAGGCTTCCTTGACATTCCTAGGCTCAATCTTGGATACAAAGCAGCCATGTGAGATCACTTCCCTTGATCTAGTTGTGACCCCTTTATTTGGATCTCCTATAATGAGATCTTTGGGATGATCCTTCTGAATTCTAATGGAGGGTCCTTTGTTGATTTTGTCATCTTCAGGTTCAGCTTGAGGAGGTTCACTCTCCTTATTTTTGTCTGAGAAATCAGCTGAGGGATCATTCAGAGATGTCTCAACATCGTCTGTGACATTCGTCTGTTGGTCATCAACCACAATATTGATAAACTCCATCATTACTTTTGTTCTTGAATTAAAGACTCTATATGATCTGCTGTTTATTGAGTATCTCAGGAAAATTCCTTCATCACTTTTGGGATCCATCTTCCTTCTTTGTTCACGATCAGTCAAGATGTAACATTTACTACCAAACACATGAAAGTATTTGATTGTAGGTCTTCTCCCTTTCCACACTTCATATAGGGTTGTAGGAGTCCCTTTCTTCAAGGTCACTCTATTATGAACATAGCAGCTTGTGTTCATAGCTTCATCCCAAACGTGGTAAGGCAATTTCTTAGCATGAAACATAGCTCTGGCTGATTCTTAAAGGGTTTTATTCTTCCTTTCCACCATACCATTTTGCTGGGGAGTAATCGGAGATGAGAACTCATGATGATTTCCTTCTGAAGAACAGAATTCAGCAAATTTGATGTTCTCAAATTCCTTCCCATGATCACTTCTAATTTTGATAACTGAACTTTCCTTTTCTCTTTGAAGTTTTAGACAAAGATCTTTGAAGACTTCAAAAACATCAGATTTTTCTCTTATAAAATTGATCCAGGTGTATCTGGAGAAGTCATCCACCACTGGATAAGCATACTTCTTCCCACCAAGGCTTTCCACATGCATGGGTCCCATCAAATCCATATGGAGGAGTTCCAGAACTTTTGAAGTAGTGTCATGTCTGAGCTTCTGGTGTGACATCCTTGTCTGTTTTCCAATCTGACATTCTCCACAGACTTTTCCTTCATCAATCTTCAAGTTGGGAATTCCTCTAACAGCTTCAACAGATATAATCCTCTTCATACCTTTAAGATGTAGATGGCCTAATATTTGATGCCATATCTTCACTTCTTCTTCTTTGGCTAAAGTACACATTGAAGAATAACCAATTTCTTGAGAACTCCACATGTAACAGTTGTCTTTAAACCTGACTCCTTTCATGATCACTTCACTTTCTTTGTTAGTAATCAGACATTCAGTTTTAGTGAAGTTAACATTTAGACCTTGGTCACACAATTGACTGATGCTTATTAAAATTGCAATCAATCCCTTAACAAGTAGTACATTGTCAAGGTCAGGAACTCCAGGGCAGTCAAGCTTACCAATCCCCTTGATTTCACCCTTTGCTCAATCTCCAAAGGTTACATAGCTGGTGGCATGAGGATGAAGGCCAGTTAGCAGGTTTTTGTTTCCAGTCATGTGTCTGGAGCACCCACTGTCAAAATACCAATCTTCTTTGGTTGAAACTCTGAAGGAAGTGTGAGCTCTCAGACATGTAACATTAGTCCTAGGAACCCATTGCTTTTTGTTGACAGGTTTGTGCTGTTTGGGTCTAGGTTGATGATGAGCAGGACTAGGATAGCCATACAACTTATAGCAGAATGGTTTTATGTGGCCAAATTTTCCACAGTAATGGCATCTCCATCTCTGATGTTTCCCTTTCTGCTGTCTTCCTTTATGATGTTGTGACATTTGATGTGACATCTCTGGTTTGCTCCCAGTGTGACTGCACTTAGGTTTGGACTTTGGTTAGCTACCAGAGTGGCTGCACTCAGGTTTAGATTCATTGAACCCAATGCCAGACTTGTCTCCTGTTATTTGTCCAGTCTGAAGAATTTTGTCTAAGGTGTCAGATCGATTGTTTAGCATTCTTACATACTTGGTCATCTCATCCAGTTTAGAATTTAAGAATACAGCTTCAGTCTTCAACTTGGAGATGGTTTCCACATGTTCTGCCTTCTCATTCTCCAGCTGTGTTATCACTTTCTTCTGGCTTTCAACTTATTGACACACTTCTGCACTTCTGTGACACAACTTTCTGTAGGTAGTGGCCAACTCTTCAAAGGTTACTTCATCATCACTTGAGTCTTCATCAGAACCCCATCTTCCAGTCAAGGCAGTCACAAGATTGTAGACTCTTCTGTTTCACTTTCATCAGACCAAGTGGCAGCAAGACTCCTCTTCTGTTTCTTGAGGTAGGTTACACATTCAGTTCTAATGTGTCCATACCCATCACATTCATGGCACTGAACTCCTTTTTCCTCTTTGGGCTTTTCATCTGACCTTGTTCTTCTTCCAGCATTGTTAGATTTACTGATGTCAGATGAGATGTTCTTGACATTAGCCTTAGATCTTACATCCATATTTTTCAGAAGTCTGTTGAACTGTCCTCCCAGCATTGCTACATCATTTGCCAGATCTTTATCAATATCTTGACCACCTTCCTCCTCTTCCTCCTCAGTGTTTGACATGAAGGCTATGCTTTTGGCTTTCTTTTCAGATCCATCACATATTCCCATCTCAAATGTTTGGAGGGATCCAATTAGCTCATCAACTCTCATATTGGAGAAGTCTTGAGACTCTTCTATGGCTCTCACCTTCATAGCAAATCTCTTAGGGAGTGAGCTGAGTATTTTCCTTACTAATTTTTCATCTGACATATTCTCCCCTAGGGCTCCTGAGGCATTAGCAATTTCAAGGATATTCATATGAAATTCATGAATATTTTCATCTTCTTTCATCCTTAAATTTTCAAACTTGGTAGTGAGCAGTTGCAGTCTAGACATCTTCACTCTAGAGGTGCCTTCATGAGTGGTTTTGAGAATGTCCCAAGCATCTTTAGCCACCTCACAGCTGTTTACTAATTTGAAGATATTCTTGTCTACTCCATTGAATATAGCATTCAATGCTTTAGAATTTCCAAGGGTTGGATCATCCTCCTCCTTGGTCCATTGTTCTTCAAGCTTTTTATCAGTTGTAGCTTCTCCTTCCTTAGTAACTACTGAATGTTCCCAGCCTGTTAACACAGCCTTCCAAGCCTTATTATCCAGTGGTTTTAGGAAGGCTACCAGTCGCGGTTTCCAGTAGTCATAGTTGGATCCATCCAAAATAGGTGGTCTGTGAACAGATCCTCCATCTCTCTCCATAGTACCAGAAAGTATCGTCCCTAGATCTCACCCAGAACCAGAGCAGGATGCCTGCTCTGATACCAATTGAAATTCTTGTATCAGATATGATATGTCGAAGGTAATGTCACGACACTAATATCTGAACAATACAAACAGGATAAAAGATAAAGAACAATAATGCAAGAGACACAAGCAATTGTTAACCCAGTTCGGTGCAAACTCCCCTACGTCTGGGGGCTACCAAGCCAGGAAGGAAATCCACTAAAATAGAATCAGTTCAAAGACTCTCAGTAAACAACACAAGTTACAGTCTTTTTCACCTAATCTCTACCCGTGTTACTTCTACCTGAGAACTCTTAGATATGAGATCCCACTCACTCCCCCTCAATCACACCAGTGATATAAACAAGAACTACAATGAAAAGAAGACACTCTTCAAAGACACACACTTGATCTTACTTAACAACTTCAATCAAGTAGACACACAGTCATGCTTAAAATCCTAGAGTGACAAATTACAACTCAAAAATCAGACCAATTCAATCATCTATGGATGAATTGAATGGCTTACCATTCACACGACCACACAAGACTAAAACCCTTATTCTCTCTCAATATTTCGTTCGTTATTTCTTGTGTATCAAATCAGGTTTTCCATGTCCTTTTTATAGAAGCATTTGGCTTAGCTTGGACATCATAAAATCCTAAAACTATTTTCCATTTAAATCTTCTCATGACAATTGATTAGATCTCTTTGGAAAATAAGTTAATCTCGTTGTAATTACTGATTGATAGCGTGTTCAATCATCTCATCAATCAAACATAGATTTGCATTAAAAACGCAATAACATAATACATAACATTCAGACTGAATGTTCTGTATACAGATGTCATGACATCGGGTCTGACATCTCAATAAAATCTTGCATAATTACATATTAAACATCCAGCAGGTACATGATGTCTTATTTTAATACAACACATGTGACATCTTGTGAACACTCTAGGTTTTACCAAAATTGCTGCCAACACTACAACCAACAACAGTCATCCCAAATTTGCACAAAAATATGTCACCAATAAATATAAACATATAACACACATAAGCAAAATGTAGGCTAAACCCACTAGGAGAGATGGATTCCCCAGTAGATTCGCCACTTTTATGTAGCGGGGTTTTCGTTACCTTTAGGTTTATTGACTAAACCAAAAGTAAACATACAATTCGAGTCGCCACCGCACTTTTATTTGTCCAAAGGAAAGGCTAAAAAGAGAACAAAAGCCAAGTAGGAAGTTTTATCAAATCAAAAACTAGTACAAATGTCAGAGATTTAGGTAAGGGGGTTGGTTATGAAATGGGAAAGTTTTACGCACCAAAAACATCCTTAGTACTCTAATGGAACCTCTTTTTCCAAACATGTGTTGTAGGTTGGTATTTGTGAAAATATGTGCAAAAGATTGGGGGATGAGAAGAGAATAGATTATAATTACAAATTTGTTGTTTGAATGGATGAACCCATTGCCTACGTACCATCACAAAGGTAGGATCAAAACCTCATAGTTCGGGATTTAAATATCAAAGATTAGTGAATTGATTTAATCAAAAGCTATAAGGTCTTTTGTTATCAAAGGGAGAAAACTCAACCTAATCCAACAATCCACCATGTGAGGAGGGCGTTAACATGCTAGTGAGGGGTTAACCCTATAATAAGCATGGAAGACTTATAATTCAACCACTAAGGATGAGGTGAGATTTACATCAACCATTATGATAACTCAAACCTATGACTAATGTTTTTGAAAAGTTTTAACAAAGTTGGTCATTGGAACCACAAAAACAACTTGAAGTGAGTTATATTTATAAGTTAGGTTTATTTACAAAATGAAGTCAAAGTTGGATTAAGATTTATTCACAATGAGTGTTTATGAAAAGATTTTGCAAAGTCAAAGGCATAAGGCCTAGGTTTCTAATTTGAAACAAAGTCAAAGTTTGAAAGAAAAGATTTTGGCTTGGGTTAGAGTGAGGAGAATAAGAGAAGGGCTAGTCCTAAAGCATACAAAGATAAAAAGGGAGAAGATAAAACCCTTGGAGTTCCTTTTCTTGAAATCATAGAGATGACTCAAGGTGCTCCTTTCCTTTGGACTTACCAAACACTCTATCAATCAAACAAATATTTAGATTCAAGCTCCTAGGATCTCCATTTTGCTTGTCTCTATTAACTTGGCTACTCATGACAATGGTCCTCTTTAGTATCTCAAGATGGAATCCCTATCACACAAGAGCAAACATCAAAAAGTTCACAACACAATAAGGGGAATGGACAAAGAAAGAGTTTAGATGAGAAGTCCTTTAAAGTCAACTTTGAGATTTAGCATTCTGAAGGCATGAGGCCTAGTTTCTCTTCAACAAGTTTAGCATTCTAAAGGCTGAGGCCTAATTGCTCTTGAACTCCTTTAAGCATGGGTATGTCCTAATTCTAAGTCCTTTCTCCTTTTTGCATTAGGCTCACACAAAACAAAGACATAACAAACACAAGACAACAATATATTTATATACAATAATGAGATCAAATGAGCAAAAGGAGAATGACATAAACATAAAATATGTGCTCAAGTGAGTAAAATGAAAATCAATATGAATAAAGGAGCAAGAAATAAATTTCATTAAAGTAAAGGGTGAGAAATTAAATGCTCGAATTAAAGTTAGTAATTAGTATGGTTATGTTAGTTTGTCATAAGACAATGTAGCGCTATGTTAAGCAATCGTAAGTGGACTAATGTAGTAGTCACACCTATCTGAGGCCGGTCAATAAAACTATAGGCAAATAAACACAAGTTAGAGGTCATGACTAGTAAGCCAAGCTCCACAAACTTGCCATGCCAAAACAAAAGGGGAAGGGCCTTTTATGGACTTTAGGTTTTTTGCTTGACCAAGAAGCAACCTATATTGGACACAAAACAACTCACTTGATCTTGGATCAAGTTGAGTTTGGTTTGGATCAAAGAAGGTTAAACCTCTCATTTGTCAAGACCAACCATAAGAAATTAACTTATTGGCCAAAATAAAAAGAATGGGATGAAGATGAAATGGATGGAAAGAGAGTTCAAGCATCAAACTCAATTGATCAAATGTGAACCAAGTCATCATCAATCAATGCTAAACAGAAGAGAAATGAAGATTACAAGTCAACAAGTCAACCATAATTTTTTGGTAATTTTTGAATTAAAAATAAATGCAAAATAAAATAAACAAAATATGGTCAAACCTCAAATTTAATTCAAATTAACTTCAACAAGTCCAATTAAATTCTCATAGGTCTAACATGGCCAAACAAACTTTGACAAATTTTCTCAACAATTTTTGGAATCAGAAACTATTTTAAAAAACAATTAAAAACAATGAAAAATAACATAATATGAATTAAAATCTCAAATAAATCTCAAATCAAATAAGAAATTGATGAGACTATTTTTCATTGACTTATCATGATCCGTAGGTGTTAGGAAAATATTTTTGGATTTTTCAAATATCATAAAGTAATTAAAAATGAATTAAAACTATTAAAAATCAAATAATTCACAAAAAATATTAAATGAAGTCACAAAAATAATTAAAAATCAAAATATGAAACTAGATTTTCAAGAATTTTTTTGGCATTGGTCTCATATTTTTGTGATATCAAATAAAATATTTATGAATTTTTGAAAATAAAAGGAATTAACCGAAATTAAAAGAAAATAAGAAAAATAGAAAAATCCAGTGCCATCATATCAATTCATTAATTGACGTGGCAAGGCGTCAAGGGCTCAGAGGCGCGGATACGTGATACACTTGAGTCAAGCGTGCAACACTTTGCATTAAAATAAGTAAACACATTGGATGGCCACGATTATAACATTTATGCACGATCCAAGGGCTCAGACTCAAACATGTGGGGATGGTGGTGGAAACCACCATCTTCTCCGGTGATCTAACCATTTCCGGCCACCACTCGCAGGGAAATAAATTGTAATGAAAAAAAAGAAGAGGACATCAAAATGAAGATGAGGTGATGTACATAACCACTGTAACCATGGATCATCCTCACTCTTCCTATTTAGAGAGGAATGTGAGCTTGAAGATCATGGTGTGTCAACTAGAATGGTACGATTTGAACAATTAAGACCACCATTGGCCTGCCTCAAGTGAGGGGACTTCAGAAAACCACACAAACCAAAGAAAATCACATTGTATTGCAAGATCTAGATCAAAAAACTTTGAGGTTCTACCTTTGAAATGAAGCTTCAAATGCCACGAATCCTCCAAGCTCTTGATCTACTTTTGCTCACTACGCCAAATAAGGGAAAAGATGGCGCTTTTTTTGGCCTATAACAGCGCTTTAAAGCGCCCTCTAATCTGGCACTGGCATAGGTAAAGACAGCGCTTTTTTCCTGGTGAAAGCGCTCTCTAAAGTGGCGCTTTAAGCCCTTTAAGGGCCACTTTAGAGGGCGCTTTTTAAAGAAAGCGCCCTCTAAAGTGGAAACTTTTAATGGTTTAGAGGGCGCTTTTACTGGAAAGCTCCCTCTAAAGTGGAAACTTTTAAGGGTTTAGAGGGCGCTTTTACTGGAAAGTGCCCTCTAAAGTGGAAATTTAAAGGGTTTAGAGGGCGCTTATTTTGGAAAGCTCCCTCTAAAGTGGGTGGTTATTTAATTTTTTTTTTAAAAAGCGCTATATTTATTTATTTATTTTAGACAACCTGTATATTGAAGCAGTACACCTAAAACTGTATAATTTGAAGCCCTTTTTCACACATTGCATTCAACAAGCCTTATATACAACAATCCATACATATACAACAATCCACTGATATATAATCGTTTAACTTCTAAAGATTCTAAATATACAACCAATTCATAACTTAAAAAGAAATAAAACTAAGTAGCAAAAGCATCTCTGAGATGTATGTTTTTTTTGCTAGCCGCAGTCTTCTTAGCAACAACCTCTTTTTGTTCAATATCAATAGCATGAAACCTAAAATATCATAAAATTAGTTAGGTGAAGTATAAGATCAAGAATTAACATTTTCTATGCATAAATATCATATAATTGTGTTTATACCTTTTTTTTTATGCAACTGACTCGATTTGCTGTAATAAAAGCCATTTTATCTGTAATAAAGAAAACAATTAAAATCATTTGACCTGTACCTTTTTCACTAAGTTCTCTTTCTTTTCTTGGTTGGAATATGTTCTACATGTCTCTTAACAACACGGACGGTTGGATTGATTCAAATACCCTCATTATGATCATTTCTAATATATGAATCATTTGATATAATATTCCTTCAGACAAACTTATAAATATACATCCTGCAGTAATTTCATAGCAAGGAGAAATATATATAACGAGATAACAACTATGGCAACAACCACAGTGACTCATTCTTATTGTCAGCAGCAGCAGTAAGAACAAATCATATACATAAGTTTATTGAATGAAATCTCCCTAAGAGATGTTGTATTTCTGTGTCTGGTTATTTACCGCAAAGGCGATAACATAGTTCTTCAGCCTGCTCGTCAGGGTTACGGTTTGACAGAGAAAAAATGCCACTTCTTCCATTGTTCAAACATGCCACGTTAAGTTTGTTTCCGATCTGGTAATCCTGCAGCATTACATCACAAAAATGTTAGCATCAGTAACATTTCAAGTTTCATTGTTGAATTTTTCAAGCATCAAATCATCATAAGAAAATTTGTTTGGCAAATAAATTAACCATATATGCAGAATCGAAACTGGATCTTTTAATATGTGTCAACAGAACTAAAGATTAGTTATATCAGTTGTAATCACTTTTATGCCGGTGCTTCATAGAAGCTGCATAGATCAAGCAAATACATAAGGAAGTAGCATAGCAGCATCGCTCACCTCACAAGAAATGTAGCCTGGTTTACAGCTCGGAGGGGCACATGTTATATAATGGCACCAAGAGCAGTAATCATTCAAGTCCACCCCTTTAAAGAACAAGACGCCGCCGCCGACCAATCTGTAAACAACCACTTTCACATTGGAGACACTAGTACATAACAATGTAATTCACCTAACAACAACAAAAAAAAAGGAGAGAGACACTACCCAACACTAAGTAGCACAAAAGAGATAATCCGAAGCGCATATTGATAAGATTCTTGCTTCTGGGAAGTATTAGACTTGTTTAGATTAAGCCAATGATGCTGACGGCGAGTCAAAATGACAAATCCAAGAAGAAATCCTGATGTAAACCCTCCAATGTACTAAAATTACTTCCAAATGGAAAAGTTCCAAGAGCTAAGACCAAAAATGAACAATAGCGAACGTCAGAAGAGAAACCAAGTAATATGAAGATTAGAAAAATACCTATGGTGTCAAAATCGAACAACTAACAACGAATTAATAGAAGGAGGAAACGTCGTAGATCTAACAGAGGTGGAAGGAGAACGCCTTAGAAGTAGCGAAAATCGTAGCAGTGAGAACCCTAACGTGAAAAAGAACGAAAATAACAGAGAGTGAAATAACAAAACGCGCAGTATGTTATAATTTTAATGTTTACTAAAGGGGACCTTAGAGGGCGCTTGTGGAAAAAAAGCGCCCTCTAAAGGGGGCCTAAGAGGGCGCTTATGAAAGCGCTCTCTAAGGCTTTCCAAAAGCGCTTTATAAACTGGAAATGCACATGGACTTATAGAGCGCTTTTTTAAAAGCGCCCTCTAAGGGTAACCTTAGAGGGCGCTTTCTAAAAAGCGCCCTGTATTGTTGTACCTCTATCTCCTCCTTATTTTTTCGCTTCACCTTAGAGAGCGCTTTATTACAAAAGCGCCCTCTAAAGTGCGCTGTCTATTCCAGTTGTTCGCTCCTTATTTTTTCGCTTCACTTTAGAGTGCACTTTTGTAATAAAGCGCCCTCTAAGGTGCGCTGTCTATTCCAGTTTTTGGCGTAGTGGCTCTAGAAGTGTGATGGAGATGATAGGTTAAGGAATTGAGCTTTGAAAATCAACTAATGATGTTGAATTTCAAGCTTGAAAGAGAAAGAGAAAACTGAAAATTCCTTTAGTGAGGGTTGGGATTTCAATTCAGCAGCAATTCAGATCTCCACTTGGTTGCCAAATGAATGGAATTGAGGTCTTATTTATAGCTGGAGAGGGTTGCAAGTCATGGTTCCCTCGTGCGCATGGGATTTGATCTCCTATTGCATGGGTTTGTACAGGCGCATGTAAGTCCCAATGATGGGTGCAAATCCTTGGTGATACCAACTGGAAATGAATTGGACGTGCATAATGAACTACACAAGCTTGCACATCAAGTTATGTCATGAAATGCCAAAATGGACATAAAGAAACAACTCTTCAAAACTCACTCATGGGAAGTCCAAAAAGGTAATGTGATTAATGGTTGGAAAGCTCTTGAAATAAGGAACAAAAGTCATGTTAGGAAAAAATTCATTTGGCATTTGGAAATTAGTGAAAACTGGTTGTGAGAGTTTGGGCACAAAACATGTCTAAGTCACCTTTGAAATATTTTACTAAAAGCAAGCCTCTTCAAGCCCTTCTGTTTCAATGATGCAAGCTTCAAATAGAAAAACCTCCAACATCAAAGTTGTATATGTTTTCAAGATGATCAATTTATACTGATATTTTCATCATTTGGATTTTTCATGAAAACATTATGCGCATTTGAAGTTGAGCATTTTTAAATTCAATGACTTAGGTCCAAAGTAACCTATAATGTTTTGTATTATCACATGTATTTATTTTTGGATTATTAAATTTTGTCCAACATAACATTTTAATTAGACATCTTAATCTTTCCAATACACTTGGTCTCACCTCAAAATCATAAAAATTAAGGAAGTTAGGTCCTTGGGAAGTTGACCTAAAATTAGGGTTTCAGTCAAAATGACCTATAGTGTTTTGAAATGAATGATGGCCTTTTAAGTTTCAAATGGATTTTCTATTAACATTAAAGTTGTTCATATGGTTCTTAAGAACATTTTTTTATTTTTGGGTAATCATCATTTGACAAACACATCAAAAGTTGTATCTCAGTGATCTTCAGTTTAGTCAAATGACTTGACTGGTCTACTTTTCAAGGCCAAACTTCCAATCTTGATGAATAAATGATTGAGGGGACTCACATAGGCTCATATATGCATAAAATAATGAATGAAATAACTTTCTTTTATTAAATTTGATCATAGGTTGAGATTCCTTCATGGACAAGGCACAGTCAAGGCACAATTGAATTAGGGTTTCCTTGGGAAACAATCCTCAAGCCCTTTGGGTTATCTTGATCAAATTGGAAAATTGAGATACTTGGGATACATATATGATGATTAAGAACTTTGTGGACCATTTTCATGCTTTTTATCATCTTCATCTAGCCATTTCTTTGAGCTCAAGAGCCTCCTAGGAGCATTGGAGCACATGATCACCTGAGCTTCAAAAAGAAAAGAGTTAGTGACATATTTTTGTGCTTTTGGTTAGTAATCAAATAAGAAAATCAATAATATACAGTACAAGCATGCTTGGTAGTCCCAAACCACTCACACAAGTCCCAACCCTAAGGTTAAGGAGCTAAACATGCTATGATCCTTGAGACAATGCACTGAGCAATGATATGGTGCCATGAGGGATCTTAGGGTCAAAATTAGGGTCTTACACATATCTACTGCGAATCATGGGTTTGTTGTAAGTCACGAGCATGGAGTCTCGGTTAAGAACCACCCAAAGGGAGTGTACTATGGGTAAACCTGACAATCATGTTCTAAAAGGTCCCCATAGTCATCATCTCATCTTTCGGATATTATCGGATAAAAAGACTACTCGTCCTCCAAAAATATTCTCAAGAGAGACTCTTATGAGTGTAGTATCGCGTAACAATCGTATCAAATCTTACACTTGAACGGCCTTCGCACTATGTCCTAGAATAGGCCAAGATGGGCTAGGTATCTAAGGTCATTGGCTTCTAAGGTTTATATTGGAAAGAGTAATGCCTAACCATGACTACTCGTGTGACATTATTGATCCCAACAAGACCTCCACCAAGTGAATGGGCCTGCAAGTCAACTTGTTAAGGAATAACTCCACACAAGTCAACAAGACTATGCCATTCTCCTATCGTAAGTGCACTCGAGTTCGGGTATAAAACTCCTCTCACAAGAAACCACCAAGCATACAAGCAATTAATATATCAAGCAATTCATGCATTACAAACAATACAGTCATCCCGAATTTATACAAAAATATGTCACCAATAAATATAAACATACAACACACATAAGCAAAAAGTAGGTTAAACCCACTAGAGAGAGCTTCCCCAGCAGAGTCGCCACTTTTCTGTAGCGGGGTTTTCGTTACTTTTAGGTTTATTGACTAAACCAAAAGTAAACATACAATTCGAATCGCCACCGCACTTTTATTTGTCCAAAGGAAAGGCTAAAAAGCGAACAAAAGCCAAGTAAGAAGTTTTATCAAATAAAAAACTAATAAATGTCAGAGATCTAGGTAAAGGGGTTGGTTATGAAATGGGAAGGTTTTACGCACCCAAAAGATCCTTAGTACTCTAAGGGAACCTCTCTTTGCAAACATGTCTTGTAGGTTGGTATTTGTAAAAATATTTGTACAAAAGATTGAAGGGGTGAGAAGAGAATAGATTATATTTACAAATTTTGTTGTTTTAATGGATTAACCCGTTGCCTACGTACCATCACAAAGGTAGGATCAAAACCTCGTAGTTGGGGGTAAAAATCTCAAAGATTGGTGAATTTATTTGATCAAAATCATTAAGGTCTTTTGTTATCAAAGGGAGAAAACTCAACCTAAACCAACAATCCACCATGTGAGGAAGGCTTCAACATGCTAGTGAGGGGTTAACCCTATAATAAGCATGGAAGACTTATAATCCAACCACTAAGGATGAGGTGAGATTTACATCAACCACTATGATAACTCAAACCTATGACTAATGTTTTTGAAAACTTTTAACAAAGGTGGCCATGGAAACCACAAAAACAACTTGAAGTGAGTTATATTTACAAGTTAGGTTTATTTACAAAATGAAGTCAAAGTTAAATTAAGATTTATTCACAATGAGTATTGATGAAAAGAGTTTGAAAAATCAAAGGCATAAGGCCTAGGTTTCTAATTTGAAACATTGTCAAAGTTTGAAAGAAAAGATTTTGGCTTGGTAAGAGTGAGGAGAAGAAGAGAAGGGCTAGTCCTAAAGCATACAAAGATAAGAGGGGAAAGATAAAACCCTTGGAGTTCCTTTTTCTTGAGGTCATAGAGATGACTCAAGATGCTCCTTTCCTTTGGACTTAGCAAACACAATCAAGCAATCAAACAATATTTAGATTCAAGCTCCTAGGATCTCCATTTGGCTTGTCTCCCTTAACTTGGCTACTCATGACAATGGTCCTCTTTACTATCTCAAGATGGAATCCCTATCACACAAGAGAAAACATCAAAAAGTTCACAACACAATAAGGAGAATGGACAAAGAAAGAGTTTAGATGAGAAGTCCTTTAAAGTCAACTTTGAAATTTAGCATTCTAAAGGCATGAGGCCTAATTGCTCTTCAACAAGTTAAGCATTCTAAAGGCATGAGCCCTAGTTGTTCTTGAACTCCTTTAAGCATGGGTATGTCCTAATTCTATGTCCTTTCTCCTTTTTGCATTTGTCTCACATAAAACAAAGACAAAACAAACACAAGGTAGCAATATGTTTATATACAACAATGAGCTCAAATGAGCAAAAGGAAAATGACATTGAACATAAAATATGCGCTCAAGTGAGCAAAATGAAAAGCAATATGAATAAATGAGCAAGAAATAAAGTGCATTAAAGTAAAAGGGCAAGAAACTAAATGCTCAAATTTAAAGTTAGTAATTAGTATAGTTATGTTAGTTTGTCATAAGACAATGTAGCGCTATGTTAAGCAATCGTAAGTGGACTAATATAGTAGTCACACCTATCTGAGGCCGGTCAATAAAACCATAGGCAAATAAACACAAGTTAGAGATCATGACTAGTAAGCCAAGCTCCACAAACTTGCCATGCAAAAATAAAAGGGGAAGGGCCTTGTATGGAGTTTAGGTTTTTTGCTTGACCAAGAAGCAACCTATCTTGGACACAAAACAACTCACTTGATCTTCGATCAAGTTGAGTTTGGTTTGAATCAAAGAAGGTTAAACCTCTCATTTGTCAAGACCAACCTCAAGACATTAACTCATTGGCCAAAAAAAAAAGGAATGGGATTAAGATGAAATGGAGGGAAAGAGAATTCAAGCATCAAACTCAATTGATCAAACGTGAACCAAGTCATCATCAATCAATGCTAAACAGAAGAGAAATGAAGATTAGAAATCAACAAGTCAACCATAATTTTTTGGTAATTTTTGAATTAAAAATAAATGCAAAATAAAATAAACAAAATATGGTCAAACCTCAAATTTAACTCAAATCAAGTTCAACAAGTCCAATTAAATTCTCATAGGTCTAACATGGTCAAACAAACTTTGACAAATTTTCTCAACAATTTTTGAAATCAGAAACTATTTTAAAACAATTAAAAATAATAAAAAATAACACAATATGAATTAAAATCTCAAATAAATCTCAAATCAAATAAGAAATTGACGAGACTATTTTTCATTGACTTATCATGATCCATAGGTGTTAGGAAAATATTTTTGGATTTTTCAAATATCAGAAAGTAATTAAAAATGTATTAAAACTATTAAAAATCAAATAATTCACAAAAATATTAAATGAAGTCACAAAAATAATTAAAAATCAAAATATGAAACTAGATTTTTCAAGAAATTTTTTGGCATTGGTCTCATATTTTTGTGACTTCAAATAAAATATTTATGAATTTTTAAAAATAAAAGGAATTAACTGAAATTAAAAGAAAATAGGAAAAATACAAAAATGCACAACCATCAGATCATTTCATTAATTGACGTGGCAATGGATCAACAGCTCAGAGGCGCGGATGCAAGGTAGATCTAAGTCAAGCGCGCAACACATGACATTAAAACAAGTAATCACATTGGATGGCCACAATTATAACGTTTAGGCACGATCCAAGGGCTGTACAACATACACGTGAGGATGATGGTGGAAACCACCATCTTCTCCGATGATCCAACCATTTCCAGCCACCACGCGCAGGAAAATAAATTGTAATGAAAATAAAAAATGAGGACATCAAAATGAAGCTCAGGTGATGTACATCACCATTGTAACCATGGATCATCCTCACTCTTCCTATTTAGAGAGAAATGTGAGATGGAAGATCATGGTATGTTAACTGGAATGGCACGATTTGAACAATTATGACCACCATTAGCCTGCCTCAAGTGAAAGAACTTCAGAAAACCACACAAACCAAAGAAAATCACATTGTATTAAAAGATCTAGATCAAAAAAAATTGAGGTTCTACCTCTGAAATGAAGCTTCAAATGCCACGAATCCTACAAGCTCTTGATCTACTTCTGCCCTGGAAGTGTGATGGTGATGATAGGTTAAGGAATTGAGCTTTGAAAATCAATTAATGATGTTGAATTTCAAGCTTGAAAGAGAAAGAGAAATCTGAAAATTCCTTTAGTGAGGGTTGGGATTTCAATTCAGCAGCAATTCAGATCTCCACTTGGTTGTGAAATTAAGGAGATTGAGCTCCTATTTATAGCTAAAGAGGGTTGTAAGGCATGGTTCCCTCGTGTGCATGGGATTTGAATTCCTCTTGCATGGGCATGTACATGCGCATGTAAGGCCTAATGATGGGTGATATACCATGCTGAGACCATCTGGAAATGAATTCGACGTGCATAATGATCTTCACAAGCTTGCACATCAAGTTATATCATGAAATGCCAAAATGGACATAAAGAAACAACTCTTTGAAACTCACACATGGAAAGTCCAAAAAGGTAATGTGAGTAATGATTGGAAAGCCCTTGAAATAAGGAACAAAAGTCATGTTGGGCTAAAATTCACTTGGCATTTGGAAATTAGTGAAAACTGGATGTGAAAGTTTGGGCACAAAACATGTCTAAGTCACCCTTTGAAATTTTTCATCAAAAGCAAGCATCTTCAAGCCCCTATGTTTCAATGATGCAAGCTTCAAATGGAAACACCTCCAACATCAAAGTTGTAGATCTTGTCAAGATGATCAATTTAGATTTAAATTTTGCATCATTTAGATTTTTCATGAGAAGGTTATGGGCATTTGAAGTTGGGCATTTTTCAAATTCAATGACTTAGGTCCAAAGTGACTTATAATGTTTTGTATTATCACATGTATTTCTTTTAGGATTATGAAATTTTGTCCAACATAACATTTGAATTATAAATATTAATATTTCCAATTAATTTGATCTCACCTCAAAATCATAAAAATTAAGGAATTTAAGTCCTTGGGAAGTTGACCCAAAATTAGGGTTTCAGTCAAAATGGCCTATAATGTTTTAAAATGAATGATAACCTTCCAAGTTTCAAATGGATTTTTGATGAACATGAAAGTTGTTCATACGGTTATTAAGAACATTTGTTATCTTGGGGTCATCTTCATTTGACAAACACATCAAAAGTTGTATCTCAGTGATCTTCAGTTTAGTCAAATGACTTGACTGGTCAACTTTTCAAGGCCAAACATCCAATCTTGATGAATAAATGATTGAAGGGCCTCACATAGGCTCATATATGCATAAAATAATGAATGAAAGAACTTCCCTTGATTAAATTTGATCATAGGTTGAGGTTTCTTCATGAGCAAGGCACAATCAAAGCACAATTGAATTAGGGTTTCCTGGGGAAACAATCCTCAAGCCCCTTGGGTTATCTTGATCAAATTGGAAAATTGAGATACTTGGGAGACATATATATGATTATTAATAGATTTTTGGACCATTTCCATGTTTGTTCTCATCTTCACCTAGCCATTTCATTGAGCTTAGGAGCCTCCTAGGAGCATTGGAGCACATGATCACTTGAGCTTCAAAACAAAAAGAGTTAGTGACATATTTTTGTGCTTTTGGTTAGTAATCAAATAAGAAAAGCAAAAATATACAATACAAGTCCCAACCCACTCACACAAGTCCCAACCCTAAGGTTAAGGAGCCAAACATGCTTATGATCCTTGAGGCAATGCACTGAGCAATGATATGATGCCATGAGGGATCTTGGGTTCAAAATTAGGGTCTTACAAGAAGGTATGAACGATCATCCATTGTTCTAGGCCATGGTGTGGGCAGACTCTTAATAGCTCTTTATATCTCTCCCAAGCTTTGAAAAGCGATTCTCCTTGGTTTTGAGCAAATCTAGTTATTTGGTTTCGAAGAACAACAGTCTTGCTAAGGGGGAAATATCTAGCAAGGAATACTCTCCTAAGGTCTTCCCAGGTAGTTATTGAATTAGCTAGAAGTGAATCTAGCCATGAACGTGCTCTATCCCTGAGGGAGAAAGGAAATAATCTTAAACGGATTGCATCGGGTGAAGCGCCGTTAGATTTAAAGGTGTCGACTAGTTGGATAAAAACTTTTAAATGTTGATTCGGGTTCTCGGTAGAGAGACCCGCGTATTGGTTTTGTTGCACTAATTGCAATAAAGACAGTTTTAGTTCGAAATTATTAGCAGATATAAGGGGGTTTACTATACTCGAACTAGGTTCCTCATCAGAGGGTTGGACAAATTCCTTAAGAGGTCGCCTATCGCGATTCTCGGTCATAGCTTTCTTAATTCGGATGAGTAAGAGGCATGTACGAGTATAACGTTCGGGTTCCGCTAAAGGATCTACTAAATTTCCAGTACTACGGGTTCTTCGCATTTACCGGCTAATAATGCCTTAGTCTATACGGTGTAACAATAGGGTACGAAATTTGACGAAGTTGGTCCCCGGAAACGGCGCCAAAAACTTGATCGCTGTGATTCGCAAGTGCACGAATAACGTCAAAGTAATATAAAAGAATATCGATCCCACAGAGACCAATCGTCAATCTATCGAATACTATCGTTACGGTGTTTATCTAAGGCGGTGTAAAAGAGATATTGGGTTTGCAAAATAACGGTAAATAATAAATGCAGGTAAACACAGGTTGAATGTAATTCATGTCAGTTAAGTGATGTTTCGATTGTCTAAATAAAACTACTTATGAGGCAATATTTTCTACTCTTGAAAAGAAACCATTTAACAGGAACTATCGCTTTCGCGTATTCAGAACCGAGTTTACCCTTAAATTAAGGCCTTTTATTGTCACTTATAAAAGGTGCGTAAAACGCTAAAGTAGTAAACCTATTTTTAAGAAATGAGACTCATAAACTTAGTTGAAAAGTGATTTTGATTTGGATAGTTTACCAAAGGAGTTTACTTATTTTAAACCTATCAACGTGTCCGAAAACAGTTTCAAAAATAGTTTTTCCTTAAAGTGATAAAGATTCCTAATTACTATGCCAGGGTGCTTTTCCACTCCTCGAATAATTAAAACTAACCAAGTTTGTTTTAGAAAACTCAAGTTAAAAATCAGAACAGCCTTTAAAGTATTTCTACAGATTTCAATATGTGAAACATTACTTTAACCGCGATCCTTACATTCTAACCTTTAAAAGATTTAGCCAGACATGGTAACACAAACGAACATAACGGTGTTAATCATGATGAAAAGTTTATTTTAGAATGTGAGGTGTAAAGAGCGAGTAAAGTGCGTAAATTAAATAAAGTAAAGCGAGTGCGAAAAATAAATAAAATAAAGCGAGTGCGGAAAATAAATAAAGTAAAGGCGATGCGGGAAATAAATAAAATAAAGCGAGTGCAGAAATAAATAAAGTAAAGCGAGTGCGGAAAATAAATAAAGTAAAGCGAGTGCGGAAAATAAATAAAGTAAAGGCGATGCGGGAAATAAATAAAATAAAAGAGATGCGGGAAATAAATAAAATAAAAGCGATGCGGGAAATAAATAAATAAAGCGATAAATAAGAATCTGCTCCAAACGGAGGCTTCGATTCTGGTACAAAAGTAAACCTCCGACTCCTGAAGCTAAAGACAACATCAACTCGAAGAGACCCAACTCAATCTCACAAAGGTGCGATAACCCCCCGATGTGACGGATTATCACTATTACAAATGATAACTATATGCTTAGTGTTGTAAAACTAAGTTGGATGATAGAAAACGAAATGAAGTGAGCTATTTATAGAGATTCTCAGCAATTTGTAAAGACCATGGTGCCCTCCAACTTCTCCTTAGTGGGCTTTAGTGGGAACGTGTTTTCCAAAGGTGGCGCCCGCCATCCCTTTATGGCGCCTGCCATGTGTGTAAATGGGGTGAATAATGGGAACGTGGCGGTTACCTCCTAGTTGAGGGCTGGTGACTCATGGCTTCCCCTATAGTGGCCTCCATGTGCAACGCCACGTGTGTAATTTCGCTGAAAAACCCTAATTTTAGGTCTTTTCGCTTCGTTTCTTCCAAAAGAGTCCAAAAGTGCTAAATATCTAAAAACAAGAGAAAAGAGAGCATAATATAAATAAAATGATAATAAAGTCCTAATAAACATGTGAAATTCGAGTCAAAAACACGGTGTAATTCGGTGTGATCATACCGGTAAAAAATTTGAGATTAAGTTATCGATTAACTTAACTCGCAAAGCAACAGTCACCACCACACTTTTATTGTTTCCAAAGGAAAACGTAAAAAGTACGAAGAAAACCCAAGGAAGTTTTAAAACAAAACTAATAGAAAGAGAACAAGGGTCTGGGGTTAGTTATGCAAATGGAAGGTATTAGCATCCTAAACATCCTTGGTATTCCATGGGAACCTCTTTGAAAATATGTATATTTTGGTTTGAAAAAGGGTGTTATTTGTAAAAGATTGGAGAGATGGGAAAAGAAGTATATTTTTCTTATTTTTTGTGTTTGCCAAGACTTTTGAAGTCTCATGTCTACGTACCACCAAAGTGCAATAGAGGATCAAAACCTCGTAGTTCGTGGTAAAAATAACAAAGGGAGTTTGTTTTGATTCACTTTTATGGAAAGACATTTTGTCATTTTAAGGAGAATACTCAACTAGTCACCCACAACTATGAAAACTTTGCATCATCATGAGAAGGGATCTAACTTGGATAAGGATCACCAAGTATGCCACTAGCTCCTACTGATTAAAAAAATTTATCATCAATACTATGGAGATAAGAGAATATAAGTAAAAGTTAATACAAGTAAATTGTTAGTAAATGATGCTAGTAATCAAAGAGGAAAAGATGTTTTGGTCATTTTTTGGAGAACACTCAACTATCCACTCACAAGCATGAAAATATGAACCTTATACATCATTTATAAGAAGGGCTCCAACTTGGATAAAATTTACAAGTATGCCACTAGCTCTCACAAATGGAAAATGAGCAACATTTTAATATAATACCATGAGGAATAGGAGACTTACAATCTCACCTATAAAATTTCTTTTTGCTTTTAGGATTAATTTAGCGTTATGTTAAGCAATCGTAATTGGACTTATGTAGAAGTCACAACTATCTGAGGCCTGTGAATAATAATGGTTGTGTTAATATATGCTAGAGAAATGATATGTAAATCATTTTCCTAAAGCCATGTCATAAAAAAAAAGGGATGATCAAACAGAAAGCCTAGGAGGATGGTCCATTACTTCAATCCACACTTCATGATATTTAGGATAAACTTATGCATCAATCCAAAGTACCTTAAATGATCCATGATCACTTAGAAGGTAGATTTGAAATGATGAAAGTTCATCAAGTAACAATCCACACATCATGAACAAGATGAACACAAGTCAACCAATTAATCAAAGGGAAAAGAAAGAGATGAAGAAGAGAGACACAAGGGCAGTCACACCCAAATTGGATCAAAAGATTGATCAAGTCATCATCAAAATCAATAATCCATATTGGTGGATTAAGATTTTCACCTCATAAACACCCAAGATCCATTGAGTTTGATAAGACTTGAAGTCCAAATCATCATGATCCAAGGCCAACATAAGTTCACAAAGTCACACAAATAAAAATGAAATTAAATAAAATAAAAATGCATCAAATGTATTTTTTAAATGAATTTAAAAATATAAATAATGTGAAAAATCCAGAAAGTCCTTCAAAACACCAAATAAATGACCAAGAAAATTATGGAATATTGGAAATAAAATAAAAAACATATAATAAAATTTTCAAAATGCAGAAAATGCAGAAAATTATTTTTCTAACCAATTAAAACAAAGGAGCAAAGAGAAAATTCATGAAAAATAGAAAACCAGTGAAATAAAATATGGAAAAATAAAAATCAGATAAAGAAAAATAAAAGAGAATTTTAGAAATTATTTTGGGTTTTTTTTTGGATAAAAAATGAAATTACTATGAATTTTTAAAGAAAATGTAATTAAAAATAATTAAAGGAAAATAATTAAAATCAGAAAAAACAAGGAGCGTTGGATCACGCCTCATTAGTTGACGTGGCAGATCCAACACTCCAAATGTTAGGATGCACGATGGAACACACTGCAAGCCAAACACATGATCCAATTTAAATCCAACCAATCAAAACGTTTCATTTTACCAACGTGTCTGATCCAACTCAAACAACCTAAGAAAGCCTCGGTCGTCTTCTCCAGTGAGCTCTCATCGTAGTTCTATCGTTTGGTAAATTCAAGACACGGGACCACCAGCATTGTGATCCTCTTCTCATCCTGAATTCAACCTTATGCTCCAAATTCATTTATGTGAACTGGGCAAAGGGAATTTCAGAGAAGTTTTAGAAACAAGCAAGCCACAAAAAATTAAATTAAATGATGAACACGATCAATCAACATTAGATAAGTTAGGGGAAAGCATCAGAGAGTGAAGGACTACATTGTGGTAACTTGTTTGAGTTCAAATGATACACAAAACTATCTTGTCCAAATGGTGATCAGAAGTTGATGAAGCTCGATATGGTTAGAGAACTTCAGGAGGTCTTAGAGCTTGGAAATTGTTATAAATGTTTCAGAGGATGCCGAAGGTGCTAATGGAATCAAGAAATTGGATTGAAACAAGTCGAAACTCAAAACACGATAGTTGAATTTTCTGGAAAAATTTCAAGTTGCAGCAGGGATTTCTTGGCTCTCCAAAGCTTGCAAATGAAGGAAATAACTTCCTCTATTAATAGGGAATGTGATTGGATCCAAATACGTGTGAAATGATGCAGAATTCATGCAAAATGAATTTGATCCGAATGTGTGAAAAGTGTGACTTGAAACTCATCAAAACTCAGTAAAATGATGTGTTTTAAGGGTCAATTAACCTTTGGAGACTTGTTTACACATGTTTAAGTCAAAAACACATACTAATTTAGATTGGAATTGAGATTAGTGATGTTCAAATTTTGGGCAATCATGATTTCCTCAGTTACAAGTCACCATGTTCAACCCAATGGGACACCCTACTCAGGAGGCTTTTTGATCCCATTCTTTTTGCAACATGTTAACATCATGAACAAGATTACAATGTGCCAAGAAAGGTTACATTTGGATGCTTGAGCACAAATTTATGTCATGTTGAAGTTGGCATGAAAAACTGCTTACATAACTTAGAAAAATTTGAGTGCTTCATGGATGAAAATGACTTGTAATGTTTCAATGAATTTCAGGACCTTCCAAGCATATTCTGGCCTTGGTCCTTGAAGAAAACTTGTAAAGGGTATCACCAATGACATTATTAAAAAATAATCAGCTTCATAGGTTGAAAATTGAGAAGTTATGATCTTAGAAAGTTGGGAAAAGTCACTTGAAAATAGGTCAAATTTCACTAAGTCCACAAATGACCTATAATGTCTCCAAACTTTTGATAATCCTGCAAGCATAATTGGATCTTATCATGTAAAGATAAGTTGTAGAGGATGTTGAGAAGATTAATATGAAGAATAAGCATTCAAAAATGTTGAAAATTTAAGGAGTTGTGATCCTTGGAACCTTGACTTCAAGTTATTGACTTTTAGGTCAAACTACTTGGAACAAGCTTGTGTACTTGAACTTTTCTTGTATTTCAAACCACATGGGTGATCATATGAACTCAAAATAAGGTTTCCTAGATTTCCTCTTGTTTAAATTGATTAAATATTGAAGTTTCTTGTTGAAGAAGGCATGGAAATAAACACATGAACCTTTGATTTTCCTTAAGAAGTAAGCAACTAAACTTTGCGATGTTCTTGATTGAAAATCCCTACCTTGCACAATAAACTTAAGGGAAACAAGAAATAATTTTGCTATTTTGATTAGTGGTTAGATAAGAAATTAATCATATAAACACAATGGTAAAACAAATCAACAAAGAGGTGCTTGGTGATCCCTGCAAGAAGCAAACCCAAAGATGGATAAAGGGAAGGACCAAGATGTGACCTTGTTTGTGTGCAATGATGCAAATGACATGTGGGATCTTAGGGTTAAAAATTAGCTTATGAAAATTGTATCTAAGCATGTTGTTGTCAAAATACCTAGTTGTCGAAGTGTCGAGAAGTTAGCCTCGAAATGGGTTTCTTACTTAGGCTCAATTTTGCAGTGTTAGCATAATTAGGTATTTGGGTTTTGCTTAGAGTGAAAGTAAGCCCAAAATCTACAAATAGGGAGTAACCTTTATCATTGACTTATAATTGAGAATTTGCAGTTGCAAAGAATAAAATTCTCAGTTTGAGAGTAGAGAGAAACTCTGCAGAAATTTCTTCTTCTTCCTTATTCGAAAATCCTAATCTCTCTTTCTTTCCCAATTCAATTTTGTTTCTTTTCATTACCATTGTGCAGCGAAGTCTTGCAACCAAGGTTGGTTGATTCACTCAAGTAAAGAGTGTAGAATAAGAGGAGTAATCAATCAAAAAAATTGATTCTTGTTCATCAAAATTTGGTTCCGAATCTCCATAGATTTTGGTGAATTTCTTGAAGGGAAATTAGTGAATTTTCAACATCTGGTATCTAGAGCACTGGCTGAGTGAATCGTGGGAAGCAAAACATGATGGTTATGAATCATTTGAAGGAGCATTTTCCAGCGAGTCTCCCAATTATGAAGAATTATAATTATGATAATTGGTCCAAGTAGATAAAGGTTGTCTTTTCCTATCAAGATCTTTGGGATCTTGTGAAGGAGGGAGTGACACCGCTTGCAGCAAACACGGAGAATGAAGAAAAGGTTGCATATAAAGAATTGAAGAAGAAATATTATAAAGATCTCTTTGTAATACATCAATGTATTTATACAATTTCGAAAAGGTTAGTGATGTGGAATCATCGAAAGAAGCATGAGAAATTCTAGAAAAATTGTTTGGAGGCATAGAAAAGGTGAAAGAAGTGAGATTACAAACTTACGAAAGAACATATGAATTGCTTCGGATGGAAGACAATGAAAACATAACTGATTTTTCACTAGGGTTACAAAACTAGTGAATCAAATCAAGGTATGTGGAGAAGTATTGACATCAAGATCAGTTGTTTCAAAGATCTTGAGGTCATTAGCTCCAAAGTTTGACCACGTGGTAGTAGTGATAGAAGAGTCGAAAGATTTGTCAACATTGAAAAAGGAAGAGATTCAAGGGATGCTTGAATCTCGAATAAAGAATGGATGAAAGAGATGCAGGAAAGTCAAAGAGTGATATGGCTTTGCAGGCATGATCAACAAGAGAAAAGAAAGGTAAATGGAAGTTGTTCGACAACAAAGGTAGAGGGAGGCTACAATAACTTGACTGGTTGAATCAGCAAGAAAGAGGTTGGTCGAATAAGAGAAAGCCCTCATACCAAAGAAACCAAAGAGGTGGTGTTATAGGTAGAGGAAGAGGTGGTGGTCGAAAACCTAATAAAAGTCACATTCAATGTTTCAATTGTTAGAAGTATGATCACTACTCTAGTGATTGTCCTGAACAATAAAAGAATTAAGATAATGATTCAAAGTTTGCAAAGCATGAAGAAGAAGATTCCAGGACCAATGGTACTTGTACTTAGGATGCTCGTCACACATGACTGGTAAGAAAGATTGGTTTGTCAACATGAAACCCTTAATGAAAAACATGGTAAAATTTGCAAATGATAATACTCTAGCAGCTGAAGGTATTGGTGATATTCTGATTATGAGGAAAGATGGCAAAAGGTTAGTAATTTCAAATGTACTGTACATACCAGGCATGAAAAGTAATTTACTCAGTATATGGCATATGGTTGAAAAGAACTACCGAGTATTGATTGAAGACAAGAGGATGAGAGTTCTCGAATCAAGTGGAAGATTAATCTTAAAGGCACCTATGTCTCATATTAGAAACTTCGGGATTAAACTTAATATGATGGAGCACAAGTGCCTTTCAACTGTAGCTAGCAGGGATTAATGGATATGGAACTACAGACTGATGGTGGTGGAGAATACATGTCGAAAGTTTTCGACATGTTATGTGAGAAAGAAGGGATTGTGCATGAGGTGGTGCATCCCAACACTTCACAGAAGAATGGAACTGCATAAAGGAAGAATAGAACCATCATAAATATGGTGAGAAATATGTTGAAATGCAAGCATCTAGCCAAAGAATTATGGGGAAAAGCTTTGTTGATAATAACATATATTTTGAATAGATGTCCGATGAAGAAGCTTGATGGAATCACGCTAGAAGAATGTTGGTCTGGTGTCAAGCCTAGCTTGAGTCATCTGAAAGTATTTGGATCTATAGCATATACACATGTGCCAAATCAATTGAGAAGAAAACTTGATGACAAGTTGAGTCAGATGATCCTAATAGGGTATCATACGACTGAAGGTTACAAGTTGTTCGACCTAGTGAAAAAACAAGTAGTGATCAGCAGGGACGTGATCATAGACGAGCTTAAGGAATGGTATTGGGCTAAAGATGTCAAGAAGGAGTCAGTGAGAACCTTATGTGAAGAACTAACAAGTGAAATCAAAAGAGAAGTTTGACAAGAAGAAGTCAGAGGTCAAGCAAGAATAAATAAACCTCAGAGAATAAGAAACATGCTTGCAAGGTTGCAGGAATGTGTGATTACATCAGATGGTGCAGTCGATGATGAAAGTGAGTTGGTACACTATGCTTTCTATGTAGATGTCTAACCAGTCAATGCAGGTGAAGCATTGAAGGATCCAAAGTGGATGAAAGCAATGAATGAAGAACTGAAGTCTATCCAAGTTAATAACACCCGATCATTTGTCGAATTTCCTCAAGGCAAGAAGGAAATTGATGTGAAGTATAGGCTTGATGATGCATCAAAGAAGATATGCATGAGAAATACTCAAGTTATTTTAGATACAAGATTGTAATCCAACTTCAACACCAATTGAGCACCGGTTATAATTATCGAAAGACACAAATGAAGATGATGTCGATCTAACGCAGTACAAAAGACTCATTGGATCCATTTGACGCCTTTGTCATATAAGGCCCGATCTTGCATACAGTGTGGGTATGGTGAGCAGATTCATGCAAAAGGCAAAGGTATCACACCTAGCAGCGACGAAGATGATACTAAGGTATCTGAAAGAAACTCTCGACTATGGCATTTTGTTTCCTGTAGTTGATGAAGGAAAATAATGCAAGTTAGTGGGATACACCGACTCAAGTTGGTGTAGTGATGCTGATGATAGAAAATCCACAACTGGTTATGTGTTTATGCTAGGTGATGCACCAGTTGCTTGGAGTTCAAGAAAGGAACCAGTAGTCACATTTTCTTCTTGTGAAGCAGAATACATAACTACTTCTCTTTGTGCATGCCAAACAACATGGATGGGGAATTTGGTCGAAGAGATTACAGGGAAGAATCATGGAGCAATTACCATGAAAATCGACAACATGTTTGTTATCAATCTGACGAAGAATATGATAGTACATGGACAAAGCAAGCACATCAAAATAAGGTTCAATTATATTCGAGAGCAGATATCTGATGGGAAACTGAACTTTGAACACTGCAGAGCTGAGAATCAGATTGCAGATATCATGACGAAAGGAGTGTAAGCCTAAATGTTTAAGAAATTAAGGTTTATGAGGAATGTAGATAACTTATACATAATGAATTAGGTGATGTATTGAGGATGTATTTCATGGTGTAGAAGCATGCTGATGTCGAAACACGTAGTTGTCGAAGTGTCGAGGAGTTAGCCTCGACATGGATTTCTTACCTAGGCTCAATTTTGCAGTGTATGAAGATATAGGTATTTGGGCTTTGCTTAGGGATCAAGCAAGCTCAAAATCTATAAATAGAGAGTAACCCTTATCATTGAGTTACAATTGAGAACTCGCAGTTGCAAAGAATAAAATTCTCAATTTGAGAGCAGAGAGAAACTCTGCAGAATTTTTTTCTTCTTCCTTATTCGAAAACTTTAATCTCTCTTTTTTCCCCAATTCAATTTTATTTCTTTTCATTACCATTGTGCAGCGAAATCTTGTAACCAGGGTTGGTTGATTCACTCGAGTGAAGCGTATAAAACAAGAGGAGTAATCAATCTGAAAGATTGATTGATGTTCATCAAGATTCGATTCGGAATTTCTTAAAGGGAAATTAGTGAATTTCTTGAAGGGAAATTAGTGAATTTCCAACACTCTCTTTCCAAAATTTCCTCCTTTTTTTTCATCAATCAGACGGTGTGTTGGATGGTTAAGATCTATAAGTATATTTTTTAGTCTTAACCCTCAAATTTTCCGAAAAAAATGTACTTGAATAATCTTGAATTCAATCTTATAAAATTCAGATTTTTTTAGAATAAATTTTATTATTCACTTAATCCTAAGACAAATACTTCATTTATGTGTACACTTTTGACTTAACACTCTAACAATTGACGCCACATGTTTCATGACTTAAATCCAGGATTTAACGTCAATGATTTAAATTCCTAATTGTCCCACTCAGTTCCTTTCGTAGTGGCGGATAAGGTAAACATTATGGAACTATAACTTAAAAGTTTTGCACCTAATCCCACTCTTGAGTTGATGTTCACACCATTTTTGTCAAAAAGGTTTGGCTACTCATGCTTTGGTCAGTACCCTGTTTTCCTTGGCTCATAAATATAAAATACACATCCTTTTCAATGTCGCTTGTTAGTGAATGACAGTTTATATCCATGATAAAGAGAATGCAATTCTTAATATATGACTGGACTTTATTAAAAGAAGTTCTTAAAGCTTGTCATTGATCATTGCGATTCAAATTTGGGCATGTTTATTTCATTGTTTCAAAATTGGCCCCTCATCAACTCCGCAAGTTCACGAGATCAACTCGTATATGTGATCAAGTTTTATTATCAAAGGATAACAATAATTCGTAAAGACTATTATGTGTATAGACTACACTATAGTTATATCTTTTAAGTAATGAATATGAAATAGAGTTTTTAATTAGATATGAATATTATAAATGATATTTATAGTGAAATAATCCATCATAAAAATACTGCATAATGTTAGGGAAATGTCATATGTTATTTTTAGGGTGCGTTTGAATTGCTAAAAAAATTAGAGAGACAATACAATTTTAATTGCCCTGTTTTGATTTTAAAACTGTTCATGGGACAACACAAAAATTAGAATTAAAAATAGAATAAAAATTGAAATTTTTGTCATTCACTAAATTATAAAACAACTTTTTGTCTCTAGTACAAATTACTCCCTCCATTCATAATTATAAACAAATTTTAATCTTTTAGTTTAACTTTTTAGATTAATTGAATAATTGATGTATGTGATTTATGTTTAGTATATATACATCAAATATTCAATAAATTTAAAAAATTAAAATTTACTTATAAAAGAGAATGTAGAGAGTATTTAAAATACAAAAATATTATTTTACTTTTTATTAAATATATATATATATATATATATATATATATATATTATATATATATATATATATATATATATATATATATATATATATATATTATATATATATATATATATATGGTGTTGTAGTAAAATTTACTTTATTTTTTTTGTCTTGTCTATTGTCTGTCAAACATGGTACAAGACAAAAAAGATGGGTTGACAATTCCTTAAGTATTGATAATGAACGACGAAGATTTGTTTATTATAAAAAACTATGTCACTTTTTCCATATATGAATATTCATGTATGTGAGATATTAGATCGAACTCTAGTACAGTCGAATGGTAGTTTCTTGGTTCGACAATTCGACAGGGTCTTATCATATCGTCGAAGTCTGTTCGCATGTTGTAGTCGAAGTATGCTAAGATTGTTAGCATGTCGAATTGAGCATTTTTGTTATACTCAATTGTTTAAGTTATCTTGTTCTCTAAGTTAGCTTGTGTAAAAGCACATTAGTTTGGTGTGTTAGTTTTCTTATAAATAACATATTAGTCTTTCATCGTTGCATAACACAAATCCTAATTAAGGTGAAAGAGGTTATTTGCTACTCTATAACACTTGTAATCTTGTTCCCAAGAGAAAGTAAAGAATAATAGTTTATAACCAATTTCATTGTGTTCTTCTTACTTCCTTCTTTTCCACCCTCGTGGGTTTCTTATCGATCAAGAAACCAATTTTATGTTGTAATTCTAACATCGTTTTCACAACAAATTGGCGCGGTGAGCATGGAGAAGATGTTGTCAACAAAGTATGATATTAAAAAGTTCACCGGAGTGAACGACTTCGGTCTATGGCGCTTGAAGATGAAAGCATTACTGGTTCAATATGGTTGTTAGAAGCGTTAAAGGAAGCCTCAGCCATGGACGATGCGTTAAAGGATAAAGAAAAAATGATTGTGGTTGAGAAATCCCACAACGTCATCTTATTGAGCCTTGGTGATAAGGTTCTTCGATAGGTTTCGAAGGAGACTACGATGTCGGGTCTTTGGGAGATACTCGAAATTTTGTACATGACCAAATCATTGGTCAATCGTCTCTATCTGAAGCAAGCTCTGTATTCATTCAAGATGAGTGAAGACAAAGTTTTGGTTGAGCAGTTGGATATGTTCAACAAGTTGATTCTTGATCTTGAAAATATCGATGTAAAAATTGAGGATGAAAATCAAGCATTGTTATTGTTGTGTGCTTTGCCTAGAACACATGCTCACTTTAAAGAAACTTTCTTGTATGGAAGATAGTCTCTGACCTTTGAAGAAGTTCAATCAACCTTGTACTATAAGGATTTGAACGAACGAAATGAGAACATGCCATCTTCGACTGGTGAAGGTTTGTCGGTTAAGGTGAAATTCACAAAGAGAGATGGCAAGTTCGAAAAGAATAAGGGTAAAAGTTGGCAGAACTCTTATAGTGGTGATGCATCGGGTAGTCGATGTTATCACTGTAAGAAGGAGGGTCATACAAGAAAAGTGTGCCCTAAACGCCTGAAAGATCGTGGAGGTAACGATATTGGCAACACAACCATTGTTCAAGATGATTTTGACTCATCTGATGTTCTTATGGTTTCAAGCGGAGACTTAAGTAAAGAGCGGATTATGGATTCGGGTTGCACTTGGAAAACATGCTCACTTCAAAGAAACTCTCTTGTATGGAAGAGAGTCTCTAACATTTGAAGAAGTTCAATCATCCTTGTACTCTAAAGATTTGAACGAAAAGGAACACATTCCATTTTCGAATGGTGAAGGTTTTTTGGTTAAGGTGAAATTCACAAAGAGAGATGGAAAGTTCAACAAGAAGAAGGGTAAAAGTCAGCAAAAGTATTATAGTGGTGATGCATCTGGTAGTCGATGTTATCACTGTAAGAAGGAGGGTCATACAAGAAAAGTGTGTTCTAACCGCCTGAAAGATCATGGAGGTAACGATAATGGAAACACAACCATTGTTCAAAATGATTTCGACTCATCTGATGTTCTTGTATTTTCAAGCGGAAACTTAAGTAAAGAGTGGATTATGGATTCATGTTGCACTTGGCACATGACTCTAAACAAAGACTTGTTTGAGGAACTATATGGTCAATATGGTGGATCTGTATTGCTTGGAAACAGTAAAGCTTATAAGGTTGTAGGTGTTGGATCAGTGAGATTCAAGTTCCATGATGAGTCAATAAGGTTGTTGACTGAAGTCAGGTATGTACCTGATTTAAAGAGAAATTTGATTTCTCTTGGTGAATTGTAAAATAAATGATATATTTTCCATGAAGATAAAAGTATTCTAAAATTCATGAAGGGGTCGAAGGAAGTCTTAAAAGGCATGAAGAAACAATTCTTGTATACCCTTGAGGCTGAAGTTGTCGGCGGTTCTGCAGATGTTGCATCCACGAAACCTTTGTCGAAGACAAAAATTTGGCACATGAGATTGAGCCATGTCAGTGAAAGGGGTCTGGTCGAATTGGGGAAACAAAATCTACTTGGTGGAGACAAAGTCGAAAAGCTGAAGTTTTATGAACCCTGTGTACTTGGAAAATCTTGCAGGGTGAAGTTCAATAAAGGCCAACAAAGAACACATGGATCCCTTGATTACATCCATGCTGATCTTTGGGGGTATGTGAGGTGTCCATCACATTCAGGAGAAAGGTATTTTCTATCCATAGTTGATGATTATTCTAGAAAGTTATGGGTATTCATCCTGAAGTCTAAGGGAGAAACTTTTAAGAACTTCAAAAGTTGGAAGACTCTGGTCGAAAATCAGACATGCGGGAAGGTCAAGAGGTTGAAAACCGACAATGGCCTTGAATTTTGCAATGAGGAGTTCAATAATTTTTGTGCAACCTCTGGTATTGCAAGGCACAAAACTATTGCAGGTACTCCCTAACAAAATGGTTTGGCTGAAAGGTTTATTCGAACCATTTTAGACAAAGTGAGATGCATGTTAACTAGTGATGGGTTAAAGAAAGTGTTTTGGGCAGAAGCTGTTTCAAAAAGAACATATCTAATAAACAGATGTCCTTCGACTGTGTTAGATATGAAGACCCATGCAGAAGTTTGGTTGGGACGTCCACCATATCTCGACAAACTTAGAGTATTTGGCTGCATAGCCTATGCTCACATTAGGCAAGATAAGGTCGAACCTAGAGCTATGAGATGCATGTTCATGGGATACCCTGAAGGAGTCAAAGTTTATAGGCTATGGTGCCTAGAGCCAAGTCACACGAGGTGTATCAC